>NC_052516.1:12046645-12188190 GCF_014356525.2 Nilaparvata lugens
TAATCCTCAGTAATAAACACGGATTAAAATTAATTTCATAGCAGATCAATAATACAATTTCATGGAAATTCGATGAGAACTACTAGATTAGTTGAGATTTGATGCGGTTAGATTAGATTAGATTAGATTCTTTATTTATGTATGTTACAAAAATTACTGGCTTATAAATAACACTAATTTTCACTAAAGGTGAAACTGTTCATGACGCTAGTGAGACCAGTTGTAACCTATGGGGCCGAAACATGGACTATCTTGAACAAAGAGGAAAAAGCATTAAGGTCATTTGAAAGAAAATGTACAGAAGAATCTGGGGACCAATATGTGACGAGGAAGGAGTGTGGAGAGCCAGATCAATGTTGAGATAGGACCAGGCCATGGAGCAGGAAATATGGTGCGTTTTATAAAGGCCAGAAGGATTGAATGGCTTGGACATTTAGCAGAAGAATGAGTGTGACGAGAGGATCCCATCAAGACTCCTGGAAGAAAGAATGCTTGAGACGAGAAGAGAGGGAACCAAGGACAAGATGGCTGAACGAACGTGATTGGAGACCTCCGTGTGTGGGCGTGGCAAAGGCGACGGAAGTGCTCAGGATAGAGACGAAGGGATGGCGCTATGTTGAGGAGGCCAAAGTCCACCCAGGACTGTAGAGCCGGATAAAGTAAAGTAAAGTACATAACACTAATTTACATTACTCGTAAATTACGGTAATGCTAATATTATTCAACGAGTTTTACAAAGTAAAAAAAATAATTAATGAGAATAGAGATTAAATGTAATTAGAATAACGAGAATATAATATTGTGATGTAATTTCTTGGATATAATATCCTTCCCATCAACAAACGACCGTAGGGGGAGAGAGAGAGACTATCTCAATGCTTCATTCCGATTGGAACCATTGTTCATAGATAGTTCGAATAGAGTGATATGAATTTAACTGAGTTTAGAATTTCAACATGAGTATAATTTGTGGATTGAAGTGAAATTTTTAATATTTTTTGTGATTGTGAAGGAAGATTTTTGTTTGGATTTGTAATGGATTTTAAAATCAATTAATCTGATAAATTCAAAATTATTGTAGTACATACATTTTTTGAACTCAAAATAGTGTGTGAATTAAGTTATAATTTACATAACCTCTAGACTGTGTATTCCAAATTAAGGTTAAAGCAGTTTTGGGCGAATGTCTGTTGTTTTTGCTTGCGTACAATGAATGTCTTCCATGCCAGAATGAAGGAAGAGAGAGTGAGAGTGAGTGAGAGAGAGAGTGAGGGATCGATTGATTGATTATTTGCCTTCATTAGGGCGGTGGTATATATAAATACATGGTATTTATTGTCTATGAATAAATGAAATGAAATGATTCGTTGTAATTTGACAGCCAGTAGTCGATACAAGACATGCCTTAAGTTTATTGGCAGGGAAATCAAGCTGCAGTTTCTGGAATATTCTTTTTACTTTCCTTGCCCTATTACCATAGGTAAGGAAAGTATTGCTTTCCAAAAAAAAATTAAGTTACCCTAATTTCATGTTTTCTATACGTTTCAAGGTCCCTGAGTCCAAAAAAATGATTTTTGGGTGTTGGTCTGTATGTGTGTGTGTGTATGTGTGTATGTCTGTGAACACGATAACTCCATTCCTAATTAACCGATTGACTTGAAATTTTAAACTTGAGGTCCTTATACCATGAGGATCCGACAATAAGAAATTCAATAATATCCAATCAAGATGGCGGAAGAATAATGGCGGATAATTACTAAAAAACCATGTTTTTCACGTTTTTCTCGAAAACGTCTCTAACGATTTTCTTCAAATTTATACCATGGATAGCATTTATAAGCCCTATCAACTGACATGAGTCTCATTTCTGAGAAAATTTCAGGAGCTCGTAATATTCTTGAGAAAAAATGGCGGATGATGACTAAAAATCCATGTTTTTCACGGTTTTCTCAAAAACGGCTCTAAACGATTTTCTCAAATTCATACCATGGATAGATATTCATAAGCACTGTCAACTGGCATGAGTCTCATTTCTGAGAAAATTCCATGAGCTCCGTAATAGTTCTTGAGAAAAAATGGCGGATAATGACTAAAAAACATGTTTTTCACGGTTTTCTCGAAACGGCTTTAACGATTTTCTTCAAATTTAAACCATGGATAGCTATTCATAAGCCCTATTATATGACATGAGTTCGTTTCCTGGGAAAATTGCAGGAGCTCCGTAATATTCTCGAGAAAAATGGCGGATAATTACTAAAAAACCATGTTTTTCACGATTTTCTTGAAAATAACTTGACCGATTTTTTTCATATTCATACCCTGTATAGTTATTTATCAGCTCTATCAACTGGCATGAGTCTCCTTTCTAGGAAAACAATGGGGGGTCCACCCCATCCTTGGGAAATGGACTTAGTAACCTCCTTCTCGTGCATGAGGTAGGTAGGTAGCGCAGTTCATAAAAGAACACTAGTCGAGAATTTCATTGTAGAACAGCTGTTTTGACGAACTTTAAAAAAATGACGACTAAAAAAATCATCGAATTCACAATTATTCACACAGAGAAAAAGTACTTTGAAAACAATTATATATACACATATACAGAAGTCTGATCGTAGTTTCAAATATGATCAAGGAATGTTGTGTGAGTGTACCACACCAGATTTTTTTTCTGTTACGATATGTGTTGACACTACACCTACCATGGATGTATCAGAGTGATTGTCATTGCAGACAATGTAGAGTACAGCAGTTAAATCGTAACATATCCTCACCAACTCAGAAATTTTATTGTCTTTTTCTATGCTGTAACAGATGCTGGGCTCTACAATTCTCAACCACGTCATTTACGATGATTTTGTTTTCATCTTTGTCTTCTTCACGTCTGTCATCTTCTTCATCATCTTCTTCTACTTCTTCTTTTTCCCTCTTCTTTCGTCTTACTCTCCTTCTTCTTCTTCTTCTTCTTCTTTCTTCTTCTTCTTCTTCTTCTTCTTCTTCTTCTTCTTCTTCTTCTTCTTCTTCTTCTTCTTCTTCTTCTTCTTCTTCTTCTTCTTCTCCTTCTTTTTAGCATCTCCTCCGGTGTGCAAAACACTAAAGAGAGCAAATTTATCGTCCAGATGTCGTTTGGTGCTTCACAAAACGTGAAATTATGACACGCCGTAAAAGGCACACACACGTTTCTACCGTATAAATAGTTATATAATGATACTCTCAGGTATACTTAGGAATACTATTTCCACGTATACATAGGTATAGTATGATTGGTATAGTGGTTTCAGGAATACTATAGGCACAAACTTCCTCATCACATAAATAGATATATAATGTGACTCCCAGGTGTGCTTGGGAGTACTATTCCCACGTATATACAGGTATATAGTGAGGTCCACGGTGTAATGGCAGTGTTTGATTGCTATCCTTGTCTATCATTCAACAAAGTGGATAGCGCTATCTCTTTCTCGCTTTGCTCTGTTGCTAGATCGTTTTTCAACAATGTAGACATATAATTAATAAACAAAATATTTAATCTTGTTTATAATATCATTGTAAAATATTATTTTCTTGTTGGATAAAGTATAATTGATTATTTTAAAGAGGATGAACAGTTAATATTACATCAATATTACATCTTGATAGAGAGTTAGTGGGAAGGATATTTTTAATTTGATTTTTTTTTTAATCTGTATTTTTCTCAATTATTTAGTTTAATATAATATCAATTTTCATAATTTAGTTTATCGATTTTAAATTCATCGAATTACACAAGGCCCTCACAAACACAGGCTTTTGCCTACATGTTAGTCTCTCATAACGTAAGGGTATATATAAATGTACTGTAACTGTACTGTATTATTTTTAAATTGTGAGAATAAAATTTGATTTGATTTGATAATAATTCTTTCCAAAGAATGGACATTAATATGTCCAAAGCTCCACCAATTTATTTAGATGCATTACAATATTATCTTGTATAGTTATTCCAAATTGATTTTTTTATATCATTGAACAGTTCAATAATTATTTTCTTAGTTTATGCTATGTTAATTCATCTAAAACTTTGCTGTTTTGTAAGCTATTGTATGAGTGTATAAGCCAGTATATATTGTAATCTACATAAATAAAGTACTCAATCAATCAATCAATCAATAAACTGGTATCAGTTACCCTCTACAGAAGGCATTGACAAGACAGAGAATCGGCAACGTTGTTCTGCTACCTTTCTCCACTGCCATTATAACGTGGACCTCACTATAGTATACACGTATATACTCAACTGTGTTACATACAAGGGGTGTCCCAGAAATATCACTATGCAACCACATTACAGCTTCCAGATTGCATTTAGATCTCGTAAAGAGGTAAAAAACCAATAAATGTGGATGTCACACTCCAGATGTTCCAAGAGATTTGCGGTGAAATCTTCAAGCTTTACAGCCAATCACATTGTAATGGATTTCCGATAATAGTTTTGTAGGTTGAAACGTCTTTGGAATATCAGTCGATTCTACATTTTTACGATTTTATACATAAACTAGCCGTCAGGCTCGCTTCGCTTGCCATATCCGTCTAGCCAGGGGGCTCCGCCCACTGGACCCCGACTGGATCGTCCAGAAATGAGATCAGCGGGCTCGCTTCGCTCGCCTGCATTTTTCATTTGAGCATGCTTCATTCCATCAGAAAGTCGAAGTACTGAGAAAACGCAGAAAAGCTGAGAAAAACGCTGATTTTTGGGCGTATCTTTGATGAAATATTAAAGTCACCTCATCACAACATTTTGAGACCCTACCTAAACCTCTGTCTAAAATTTGGACATTTTCTGTCTATTACTTGATGAAAGAACTAAGAAAACGCTAATCTTGGGCGTATCTTTGGCGTTATTTCAAATTCCTTCTAACACAACATTATAACACCCTAGCTTAGCTTCTGCACTAAAATTTAACAATTTCTGTTCATTTGTTCTTGATAAAGCTGAGAAAACGCTAAAAAACGCTGGAAAAAAGCAGATTTTTTTCCAAATCCGTTCTTAGTGCGCCTCTAAAGGGCCAACTGAACATACCTACCAAATTTGAACGTATTTGGTCCGGTAGATGTTTAGTTCTGCGAGTGAGTGAGTCAGTCAGTCAGTCAGCGTGAGTGCCATTTCGCTTTTATATATATATTTATATGTATAGCTCAGTTGAGAATATACAGCCTACTTACCTTTTTTGGTTATAGCTTCTCTTATTTTTTCAAGAAATAAAAATAAAACTCGCTTGAAAATAACATTACTTCTGAAGCATTTGTACATTTGTAAGTAAAAATTTTTTAAAAAGGGTACTTGGATCTCTGTTTGTTGGGGTGAGAGTGTGGGAACGGCACAACTAGCATCAGATAGCTTCACCAAAAACAACAACTAGGACTATCGGCTTGAGTTAACAGTGAAAATTGGAACATAAACACCCTAAACCATGGCATATCTTCACATGCTATCACCACAAAATGATACAGTATCAATACAATATGATACTGTATCATCTCAACTTGATACGCAACACTCAGTTTGATACAAATCTTCCAATCTTTGTATGAATGTAGTCTACTTATCATGATATAATATTTATCTTCTTATGCTATGGTTTTTCTATGATATAATCCGCAAAATCGCATAACCTACTATATTGTTTTGTGCAGCAGTTGACGTCATAGTGGTGTGCGGCTCGCATCTGCTTCCCAGACTGCCGAAGGGTCTCCCTCCCGAGACTGAGGTGCTCGTCACAAGGGTTGATCAACTCCAGATGGATGCCCTTACTGGAATAGGGTTGCTACTGCTTTTTGACAAACCCTGTATCAATCGCACACAGGTAATTGAACATAGGTGTTATAAGAATCAGTTTAAAATTAAAATTATAATTATTAGTTAATTCATCTCTCAACTTATACCAACTCTAGAATTTGATTGATTCACTCAAGCCAATATGAGTGATAGCATATCCACCTCTAATACAAGGCCGCGGCCTACGATATTGCAACGTCGCAGTGTTGGCCTAGAATCTAATACAAGATAGGTGAAAAAGATCAGCTGGTATTTTTTTAAATCTTATCCACCAAACATGTATTGCAACGTCGCAGTGTAGGCCTAGAATCTAATACATGTTTGGTGGAAAAGATTTAAAAAAATACCAGCTGATCTTTTCCACTAATCATGTTTTAGTTCCTAGGCCTACACTGCGACGTTGCAATACATGTTTGGTGGAAAAGATTTAAAAAAATACCAGCTGATCTTTTCCACTAATCATGTTTTAGTTCCTAGGCCTACACTGCGACGTTGCAATACATGTTTGGTGGAAAAGATTTAAAAAAATACCAGCTGATCTTTTTCACCAATCATGTATTAGATTCTAGGCCTACACTGCGACGTTGCAATATCGTAGGCCGGGGCCTTGTATTAGAGGTGGCTATGGTTATATAGAATCGGAGATAGAGAATCGGCATCGCCGTTCTCCAATCTCTCTCTACTGCCATTATAACGTGGAAATAACTACAGTTATCACTAGTTAATCTATCTCTTGATTTGCTCAACAACTGTTCAGTTTTTTCAAAATCTGGAAGATTTTGTCAAAATCAGGCAAATTTTATCGAAATCCGGCAAATTTGTATTGTAGGGAGGAAGATTCGAAGGAGAGTAGAAACGATTGTATTGGATTGAATCAATATTCTAGATTAATTTTTTTTCAAATCCCATTGAAATCTAGTCTAAAAAGACTAATGAACAATTTTTTCCCAATATAATGATGGGTTAAATATTAATAAGATAGGCAGTTCTCACCAGGACCACTTCTTCTAGCAACCAACTTGAAATTATTGACAAAATATGAATAATATAATAATAGTAATAAAATAAGTTATCATGTATTATAATATACACATCCACACTATCAACACTGCTCTACTTTTAACATTTCCACTCCACAACACCACACAACTCGAAGGGTTTGGTCCGCTTCAATCTGCGCAGCATATGTGAGTTGTCAAAGTAGCTGAGCGATTAATGATTCAATTAATTGTATTCTGTATTGATTGATGGAATAAGTAGATCATCAACATGATACAGAGAGAGAAAAAATAAGGTAACCTTGTTCTATTCCTCTCCCAAATTTAGATAAGGTTACACATAGTCCGAAATAGGTTAAGTCTTGTAGTTGTTCACTTCACAAAATTTCAGTCTTTAAATATGTTCACTGAGTAGATTTTCAAATTTAATTCTTCCTACTTTATTCTGTAGTCTTGTGTATTGAAGACTCACAATATTTTGATAGAAGTGAATTGAGAAACCTTCTATCTGAATCCATTACCCAGCAAATGCTGCCACCTATTGGCAGAGCTGTGAATCACACAGGCTGCATCACAGTACAATCCGTTGACCAATCAGGTGAGAGAGTAGGCGGAGTTGAAAATATGACTCAACAAGTGCTGGCGTCTAGTGGCAGAATGCAGAGTTAGATTTCAAACTGTTGCCCAACTGGGAATCAGTCGAGAATAAATAATCATGAAACTGAAGAGTCAAGAATAAATAGAAAAGTTATTTACTGATATGCTTTTCATCTATCATGCTAATTAGCTATATTGTTGGAAAATGATTCAGTTTACTCATATCATAGAGAGAAGATATTGAGATGAGAGAGATGGGAGATAATGTAGAGTTATGAGATAGATAGTGATAATAAAGAGAGCAGACACTCTCAACTAATCTAAATATTTATTTGTCAAGATTACCTATGGTCTTTTTTTCAAATTTGACTGTTAACTGAAGCCGATAGTCCTAGTAATTGTTTTTGGTGAAGCTATGTGATGCTGGTAGTCTCTCATACTGTGCCCTTCTTACACTCTTACACTCCCAACAAAACAGTAATAATAGACAGTAGTCGACAGCAATCGGCTTGAGATTTGAAGAAGAAGACCGGCTTGAAATGTGGAACATAAACGCCCCATACCATGGGATATAATTATACATACGACATTTTTGCTCTATTGTACCCTATAAATGATACAGTATCATCTCAACTTGATACACAACACCATAATTTGATACAAAACTTCCAAACTTTGAATGAGTTCTACTGACCATGGAATATCTTCTCATGCTATCTTTTCTCTATGGTATCATAAATGATACAGTATCATCACAAAATGATACAGTATCACCAGAAATTATTCAGTATCACCACAAATGATACAGTATCTACTATGATACAGTATAATCGATTTGATACACAACACCATAATCTGATACAAAACTTCCAAATTTTGAATGAATTCTACAAACCATGGTATCTTTCATGTATTCATGCAATTCAATTCTTCTTATGCTATCTTTTCTCTATGTTACTATAAATGATACAGTATCATCACAAAATGATACAGTATGAAAACGATACGATACAGTATCATCTTAACTTGTTACACACCATCATAATTCGATACAAAGCTTTCAAACTTTGAATGAATTCTACAAACCATGGTATCTTTCATGTATTCATGCAATTCAATTCTTCTTATGCTATCTTTTCTCTATGTTACTATAAATGATACAGTATCATCACAAAATGATACAGTATGAAAACGATACGATACAGTATCATCTTAACTTGTTACACAACATCATAATTCGATACAAAGCTTTCAAACTTTGAATGAATTCTACTGACCATGGGATATCTTCTTATGGGATCATGAGTTTGAATTGAATGTGAAATTTGATTATTTCCTATTCTTCTTCTTCTTCTTCTTCTTCTTCTTCTTCTTCTTCTTCGTCTCCTTTTTCTTCTCCTCCTTCTTCATCTCCTCCTCCTTCATCACCTTCTTGTTCCCCTTCTCACTGGGACCACCACAGTCTCGTACACTACTTATTATTGAAAGAATAACTTTATTTTTTATCTGAATTTCTATTTCTAGGCCCTCCGCTGCTGGTTGACGAGATCCTTGAAAGCGGCGAAGGAGGCCCTTGAGCCTGCCGCCCCCTTGGCTGACTCAGTGCTGCCCCCGAGGCACTTTGGCCGGCCCCACGCGCTATACAGAGTGGTCAACGAGTGTGGCACTCGCAGCTGTCACGCCCAACACAGGCAGCTCAAGGAGATTTACAGCTTTGACACGGCTTTCAGGTGAGAATATACTGCTCTTAATTGATCAAATATATGAGACTGAAAAAATTATAAGTTTATGTTGACAATACTACTATACAGGGTGTCTGATAGGTCATTCCCTATTTTTATACAGCTATAGTTTTTCTTTATTTATGAATCAATTTTGTTAGAACTACATTTGTTAGATAGAGCACTCCTTGAGGTTGTGTTCAACACTCAAGAAAGAGATAGCGCTATCCGCTTTGTTGAATGATAGACAAGGATAGCAATACCATTGCTAATCAAACACTGCCATTATAACGTGGACCTCCACATCTATAATATATATATATATATATATATATATATATATATATATATAAAAGCGAAATGGCACTCACTCACTGACTGACTCACTCACTCACTCACTCACTCACTCGCAGAACTAAAAATCTACCGGACCAAAAACGTTCAAATTTGGTAGGTAGGCCTATGTTCAATTGGCCCTTTAGAGGCGCACTAAGAACGGATTTGGAAAAAATTCCAAAGATACGCCCAAAATCAGCGTTTTTCTATAGTTTTTTAGCGTTTTCTCAGCTTTATCGAGAACAAATGGACAGAGAATGTTCAAATTTAATACAGAAGCTCAGCCAGGGTGTAATAATGTTGTGTTAGAAGGAATTTGCAATAACGCCAAAGATACGCCAAAAATTAGCGTTTTTTGCGTTTTCTCAGTTCTCTCATCAAGTAATAGACAGAAAATGTTTACATTATGCAGGCGATCGAAGCGAGCCCGCTGATCTCATTTTTGGACGATCCAGTAGGTGGTCCAGGGGGCGGAGCCCCCTGGCTAGATGGATAAGGCGAGCGAAGCGAGCCTAACTCTAGTACATGTATATAGGTGATATCTATAGTTTCTATATACAGAATGTCTGATAAGTCACTCCCTATTTTTATAAAGCTATAATTTCTTCATTTATGAACCTATTTTTTTTGGAACTACATTTGTTAGATAGAGCACTACTTGAGGTTGTGTTTAAATTGGTGTTAAACACAACCTCAAGGAGTCCTCTATCTAACAAATGTAGTTCTAACAAAATTGGTTCATAAATAAAGAAATTATAGCTGTCTAATTATATAAGAGGCCCTGAAATAATTGATCAGTTGCGACGTGAAAACTCTGACACCAGACCTGAGCCAGCCAGGTCACACTATATTATTATTATATAGCTGTATAAAAATAGGGAGTGACTTATCAGACACCCCGTTTATAGAAACTATAGATAAAACCTATATATAAGTTGAGGCCCACGTTATAACGTGGCCCAGTGTTTGATTTGCAATGGTATTGCTATCCTTGTCTATCATCATAGAGAAACAATAGCGTAAGTAGATATCCCATGGTATAGGGAATTTATGTCGCAACTTTTACTGTTATCTCAAGCCGATTACTGTCGATTATTGTCAATTTTCACTGTTTTGTTGGAGTGATAGTGTATGAACGGCACAATTTGAGAGACTACCAGCGTCACACAGCTGCATAGGAAAGAACTACGTGAACTATCGGCTTGAGATAACAGTAAAAGTTGCGACATAAACGCCCTATATCATGGGATATCTACTTATGCTATCGTTTCTCTATGCTATCATTCAACAAAGCTGATAACGCTATCTCTTTCTCGCTTTGCTCTGTTGCCAGATCATCATTCAACAATGTAGAATATTAATAACTTATTAACAAAATATTTAATATTAATTATGAAGTTAATGAAAAAAATAATTTCCTGTATAATAAAATATATTTGATCATTTTGAACGAGAATGAACAGTTAATATTACATCAATAAACCTGTATCAGCTACCGTCTATAGAAAGCATTGACAAGACAGAGGATCGGCAACGTTTTTTCACCATCTTTCTCCACTGCCATTATAACGTGGACCACACTATAGCAGACTGAGTCAAGTCACGTAGCGTATTAATGTGCGATTAGTCTAACAGGCTTCTGTGCAATCGAGACTAGATACTATCCTGGTAGTTGACAAGAATAGACAGTAATTAATATGAAAACAGATGAAACTGGATGACTCTAATTACAGCTGTCTACTATTTGAAGCGGTGGAAAAAGGAACGTTACCAGGGCGCCTTCATTTCCACTGTTTTGAAACCGATATTTGCGGTGTTTAAACTCTCAAATGATAATTTTATAAGAGCTCTCCTCATATTAAGCAGATACCGTTCTAAAGACAGTAGCAATACTCTTTTATTGACCGAACAAAGTGAGGTCTAAGATTCAAGTCGACGGTTTGGTATTTCTTTTAATGTTTAAATGTTTATATGGTTATATATTTATATGTTGCGGATTTACGGCGAAACGCGGTAATAGATTTTCATGAAATTTTACAGGTATGTTCCATTTCAAATTGCGCGTCGACGTACATACAAGGTTTTTGGAAATTTTGCATTTCAAGGATAATATAAAAGGAAAAAGGAGCCTCCTCCATACGCCAATATTAGAGTAAAAATCAGACTATAGAATTATTCATCATGAATCAGCTGACAAGTGATTACACAGATGTGTGGAGAAACCAGTCTATTACTGTATTTGTATAAGGTCTATATTTTCAATCAAAGACATTAAAGAGGTATGCATCTTTAAGCTGGGTTTACACCAAAGTTATTAACAAAATGGTTATAACTTAATCCTTATAGATTCTTTTAGATTGAACGGAAGTTGACAAACACATATGTTCATCATGTATGATAAGTTATGTTCAATCTAATATAATCTAAAAGGATTGAGCTATTAACATTTTTTTAATAAATTTGGTCTAATCGCAGCTTTAAGGTCTTCAATATTTTGTTTTGCAGTCATGGTATTATTATGCGTGCCCATCAGTATCAATATTCTCACATTCGTAAAAACTAATTTAATAGGTGAATAGAAATAAACAAATGAACTAAATAATGCCGGAGAAATTATAATATTTTTGGTTCTTAAAAGATCATCACTGGATGAATTATATCTTATGGAATACAAATTCAAACGTGAACTGAGTTTGTTGACATTTAAAACAGTTGACATCTGGTACTTGTGGATGAGAGAATACTGCGTGACGTCTACTGTTCACAGAACTACTAGTGATATGCTTCCCCTAGAGCTAACACAAAGCAAATACTTATAGAATCATGAAACTTTCCTTTAAAAACTTCTAAGAAAACTAAGAAAATTTCATGATTCTCTGTTCAATCTAGCTTGAAGATTTTGACTTCTATTGAAGATTGGATAACAGCCAGCACTTAAAAACACTTGAATTTGTTTCAATTGTTGATAATTCGAGTGAATTCCCATTTCTGAAAAACAACATCATGCTTTTAAGGTAAACGAGCTTTGTTTTGGCGCTAAGTTGTAAACTTTTTTACTTTCCTTGCCCTGTTACCATAGGTAAGAAAAGTATTGCTTTCCGAAAAAAATTAAGGTACACCAATTTCTAATTTTCTATACGTTTCAAGGTTCCCTGAGTCCAAAAAAGTGATTTTTGGTTATTGGTCTGTATGTGCGTGTGTGTATGAGTGTATGTGCGTCTGTGTACACGATATCACATTTCCCATTCAACGGAATGACTTGAAATTTGAAACTTAAGGTCCTTCCTCTATAAGAATCCGACACGAAAAATTTCGATCAAATGCAATTAAAAATTGCGGCTAAAATGGCGAAAATGTTGTCAAAAACAGGTTTTTTCGTGATTTTCTCGGAAACGGCTCCAACGATTTTGATCAAATTCATACCTAAAATAGTCATCAATAAGCTCTATCAACTGTCACAAGTCCCATATCTGTAAAAATTTCAGGAGCTCCGCCCCATCTATGCGAAGTTTGATTTTAGATCAATAGCTTAAAAATAAGCTCAAAATTCTAGAAAATGTGATTATTCAATATTGCAAACTTTGGCAACCTGTTGATTCTATCAAATCATTCACTAGGAGAGATTCTCAATTATCAGGCTTCAGATACAATTTAAACAAACAATTTCGAGTGGAATAGATTGAGCAATTCAATTCTCTACAATTAATGTTCAGTAACATTTTCACCTAAAATTGAAAATAAGCTCGAAATTCGTGAAAATGTGATTATCCAATTGCAAACTGTTGGCAACTGTTGATTCTATTAAATGATTCACTATGAAGAGATAGCAGATAGCGTGACAGATAGCATGTGTCTCCAGCGTTATTGCCCTGTCACCAGCTGGCTCAAATCTTTGAATAGTAGACTTGAGCTGAGATGCGCGGGAACCCTAGCGTCAGGTGATCAATTTTCATAACGGCAAGGAAAGTTGTGTGAGTGCGCCACACCAGATTTTTTGTGTATGTAAATATGGGCGTAGGTACAATCGACAATAAATTTTCCATTTTTCGACCGAATCCGACTTATGATGCATGATGTTGGACCGCCTTGACGAGCCGAGAAGAATGAAGTGTAGTTGAAGTGTAGCTGTGAAGAATGAAATCTGAGCATTGTGTCAAAAGCTATAACAGTTTGAAATTTTGATCCTTGAGGTGTCCTTAAGCGCGCCTCTCCACTAGGAAATACTGAAATGAAGTGGACCTAAAGGGTGTTTCTCATAGAACATAGTCTTATGAACTTATTTCATTGTGCGAAATATCAATGTGAGGACAATGTAGTTGGTGATGACGGTTGAAGCTGAAAATTAGGAATTTTTCACAATACAAGGAGCATTGTTGTCAGGTGTGCCTGGAAATCTATATGAGCTAGAGCGATCTACCTGATCTCAGATTGTAGAGCACAAAAATACACCCAGAGGGATTTTGAATTATACATCCAAATGGTAACAATCGGAAGATATTGTTGATCGAAAACTATAATTCATCAAAAAAAAATTTTTTCTTAAAATTTCACTCATTTTTGAAAAATCATAGCTCAGTACTCATTAAAGATAGAGAGTTACGAAAGATCTCATTTTATTCAGAATTTTATAATATAGAACAAAGGCGGAAGCAAAATTTTCTGTCCGATTACGAGATTTGGCAGAAATAGCTGAAAACTGGAAAATCAGCCAAAAATACGAGGTTTTTGGGCCACCCTGTATCCACAAGGAAATTTTGCATGAAGAAATTGGTTCTGGACTTCTTTTATGTACCCAAATAATATATTGAAAAGTCAGAACTACAATATAAATTGCAAGCACACCCCCTTTTTTATGTCTATATTGACTGGACTAAACAGCTAGCACAAAGCAAATACTTATAGAATCATGAACCTTTCCTTTAAAAACTCAAAGAATTTCATGATTCTCTGTTCAATCTAGCTTGAATATTGGATAACAACCAGCACTTAAAACACTTGAATTTGTTTAAATTTATTGTAGATAATTCGAGTAAATTCCCATTTCTAAAGAACAACATAATGCTTTTAAGGTAAACGAGCTTTGTTTTGGCGCTAAGTTGTAAACCTTTTTGAGATACATCATTCTTCTCCCACGCAAAGTATTTTAAATGAATATTAAATCAATTCAACCTTTTGAACTCTAAACCGGCCTCCCAGCTTTTAAAAATTCATCACGTATTCAAAAACAACTTAACCCGTTTCAGCTTTTCACCATCAATACGAATATCCTCCTGAGACTCTCCCCCATCAAAGCAGGTTAATTGCATTACATAAAAAGGCCCATTACGTTTTGACGCCCTCTCAAGCTGATAAACAATTTTCTCCCATCTTATCTGGCGGGAAAGCTCGTAGGGATCACGGAAAATGAATCTTTACCGCGTTGGAAACTGAGTGCCGGCTCAATTCCGTAATCCCTTTGTGTTGCTGCCGTCTCGAAAATAACCAATTCCCGCTTGTTTGTCTAAATTGAAATTCGAAAGTGAGGTTCTATTTTTGAGGTGAGGTTATTAGGTAATTGTTAAGAGGCCTTAGAGTCTTTGAGAAAAACTTGAAAACAGGTTATTTCAGTTCACTGCTTTGAATACTTGACCGCGTTGAATAATACCGCGTTATAATTGACCGAGCGAATTGAGGTCTAAGATTCAAGTCGACGGTTTTGCATGTCTCATTGAATGCAATTTTTATGCACTATTGAATGAACTATTGATTCCACGCAATAACGCATGCAATTAATAGCTAAAATAACAAAGTATTGTCTCTCGACCTTTCTCTGCTTTGAACTCGGGCTGTCCTGTTGCCAGTGTGTCTTGAGGGAGACTAGCTTTTGATGTTTGCATTTTTTTCCTTCATCATCACCTAGGCTTAAAATACTTCTAGAAAGTCGCCTTTGTAAAATAATAAACAATTAAATAGATACACCAACCCCAACAGCCATTAGCCGTTTTCACACCGATATCTCGCCGACACGACATACAGACAGGATTTACTCTTATGGACAGTATAAGAGGAGGCTGTGGTTTATAATTGTGCGAGGTCTACTGTTCACAGAACTACTGGTAACAGTACTTGATCAACATTGTTGTTGCTATCCTTGTCTATACGAAAAAGCAGATAGAGCTATCCTTTTCTAGCTCCGCATGCTTGCCAGATCGTTTGTCAACAATGTGGAAATATGATCGATTAACAAATACTCAATCTCAATTATCAATACTTATTATTAAGTCAGCGAAAAATAATATTCTCAAAAAATAAAATATAATTGATTGTTTTGAAGAAGAATAAACAGGTAATATTGCATGAGATATACCGATAACAGAAAATAAGATATAATAAGATAATATCGGAGCACCGAGCTTCGCTCGTTATTTATTCATTGATCAACAGAGCACAATATTCTTCAAAATGATTGGGAAAGGACTAACAGGAACAGCCCAAAACTGTTTCCTCCCCGAATTTTGATTAATACACTATAAATATTCCAAAAGGCAGGTTATGTTCCATACACTTGAATCCAGGTCCGATTATCAGTCCAAATGTTTGAAAACAGAAAAGTTCTAATTTAGATTGTTTACAAACCAAATTGAATAACAAAATAACACTCACTAATCACTTACAACTGTAAAATAATGATCAACTTTGTATATTATGATATACAATGTCATGTCAAGCAATCAGATTATTTTGATCGAGTCTATTAAAATTTCTAGATTTCTCGCGAGGTAAGCTGATTGATTACACAGCTGATCTCCCACACAGGCACACGCATCTTCTGTTATCGACAGACGACGATATTATGTGTTTTTCCAAGGATGAATTATTAATTATCCTTTTCATGCCCTTCAGCAAGTTTTCCCAGGGATGAGACCTAGTGCAATCAAATTTTTATATCATAAACCTACTATGTTCCAAATTTCTTGAAAATGGTAAGAGCCGTTTTCGAGATCCGTTTGGACATAAATAACCATGAATAACCAAATATAAAAAATATATACCGATATTCAGGAATCGCTCGCTTAATATAATAGGATATAACAACCTTCTAGAGAAGTCAATGCCAAGGCAGAGATTTGGCAACGCTGTTGAACTATCTTTCTCCACTGCCATCATAATATGGACCTCACTATTGAATGCAGTAATTTCCAAGGCAGTAATATTCAATAATTGAATGAAAAAAACTAAGAAATTGTCGAAAAACCACAGATTTATTGATACTTAGAAAGACCGGTTTCGGTTATTACACCATTGATTGTCAATCTCTGATAAACTCTGTTTTATAAATAAATCTGTGGTTTTTGACAATTTCTTAGTCTTTTTCATTCAATATGAATAATTACCACAATATCAACTTCTCAACTACACAAAAAATATTCAATAATATTACAATAATATTCTCATTGTACTTGTAATTCTACGGTTGCTAAATTCGATTAATCTACAAGTTTTTCGTATTTTTGTACAAGTCACCGTGAATATTGTACAGTTATTTGTCTTTTTTATCTCATTATTGGATTCCAATTCACAACTTTCGTTCAATAGAATAAATTGATGGGGAAGACATTTTGATTGGACTATTTACTGAAAGAAGTAAATTCTCTTCAAGGCTGAAGTTGATGTATTGGATGTCAACCATAAACAACAGAATCCACCTAAAGAAAGAGATGGAAGACCACAGTGAACTTTTAAGTCGGAGAAAGGACTTTATTTACTTTGCGAGACAATTTATTAAGTCGGCCGGCTTTTCAAGTCAAGTCGAGAGACAATTCAGCGTCAAAAGATTCACGATCTGATCGTTTGTTTCGAGGAGAAAAATAATAGAAGAAGAGAGTGTGTGAGAGAGAGAGAGAGAGAAAGTGTAAGAAAGTGAGAGAGATAAAGTGGAGGAAATTAAGAGAGAAAGTGTGTTTGTTTGAATAAGAGAGAGAAAGTGTAAAAAGGTGAGAGAGAGGAAGTGGAAGAGATTGAGAGAGAAAGTGTGTTTGTTTGAATCAGAGAGAGAGATTGATTGATTGATTGATTGATTGAGTACTTTATTCATGTAGATTACAATATAATACTGGCTTATACACTTATATACAATAGCTTACAATACAGCAAAATTATAGATGAATTTACATAATATAGACTAAGAAAATAATTATTGAACTGTATATGATATGGAAAAGCAATTTGTAATATAATAACTATAGATAATAATTATATTGTTATGCATCTACATAAATTGGCGGAGCTTTGGACATATCAATGTCCATTCTTCGGAAAGAATATTAAAAATATCCTCCCCACTAACTCTCTACCAAAGAGAGAGAGAGAGTGATAGAGAGAAAGGGAATGAGGAAAGAGAGAGCTGGAGAAAGGAATGGAGATAGTGAGAGAGATTGATTGATTGATTATATGCCTTTATTAGGGCGGAGTTAGGACTCCTGGTCCTTTCTGCCACACAACCCTAAAGAGAGATGGAGGAAGAGAGAGTGATAGAAGAGGGAATAGAAGTTACAGAAGGAAACGATGGATTGATTCAAAGAAAACAGATGATAGAAAGAGAATAAGAGAACTGGTGAACATGGTCTGAAAGAATAGGAGATAAAAAAATTAAGCAATGCAGAAGAAGGCAAAGGAAAGTAAATATAACGAGGAAGAGGATTGATTGATTGAGTACTTTATTTATGTAGATTACAATATATACTGGCTTATATACTTATATACAATAGCTTACAATACAGCAAAATTATAGATGAATTTACATAATATAGACTAAGAAAATAATTATTGAACTGTATATGATATGAAAAAGCAATTTGTAATATAATAACTATAGATAATTGTAATGCATCTACATAAATTGGCGGAGCTTTGGACATATCAATGTCCATTCTTCGGTTGATTGATTGATTGGAGGGGGAAGAAGAGGGGGATGAGTGGATGGAGGAGGAGGGAATGGGAATATGGAAGATAAGGAGAAGGAGCCATGGGAGAAGGAGAAAGAGTTGAAGAAGAAGAAGAAGAAGAAGAAGAAGAAGAAGACGAAGAAGAAGAAGAAGAAAAAGAAGAAGAAGAAGAAGAAAGTGAAGAAGGAGCAGGAACAGGAGCTGTAAGAGGAGGAGTTAGCGAAGAAGGAAAAGGAATGAGAAGGTGGTGTAAAGAAAAGGAGGAAAGGTTTCCGAGGTCCTTAAAAAGGAGACGAATGACTTTTCACGATTGAACGAGGGTGGAGAGAAGAAGAGCTTGTTTGGAAGTTGACTACTTGTAAGTTATTTACAACCCAACATTCAGCTTTTCAATGGAGTGCCCGGGAAAACCAAGAAAATACACCATCAGGAAAATGGCTGGATCGATTGATGGCATCTATTTTCCGAAAGAAAATTGTTGTTCTATTCTAACCGAGCTCATCGAATTTTCCAGTAAATTTAACAATGAATGAGATCTCTGGTTAGCTTTCAACAAACTTGGATATTTACTTATGAAAAAGACATTGAGCTCATATTACATAAAAATGCTAAGAAATAGTCAAAAACCACAGATTTATTGATTACTTAGAAAGAACGGTTTCGGTTGTTACACCACTGATTTGTCACCACTGGTTGTCAATCTCTGATTATCCAGTTTATCAGAGATTGACAATGGTGTAACAACCGAAACCGGTCTTTCTAACTATCAATAAATTTTGGTTTTTGACAATATCTTAGTATTTTTATTCAATATGAATAATTACCACAATATCAACTCCTCAACTACACAAAAAGTGACATTGAGTTCATATAATATAAACTATATGTAGAAGTTTTCTATCCGGAAAAATTGGTTTGATCGAATGTTTTGTATATTTTCAATATTGTAATTTATTTATTTTCAGAACTGGCGGAGACGGATTGAATGCTGGTAAAGCTACATCTTTAGCTGGACGCGGTAAGTCTATTTACTTTGAGAATCTTAATTTCATCTATAATAGTATATTTCGCACCTAGAGCAGAAAATGAGATTTTTCCGGCTCGAAATCGGTTTTCAAGTCCGAGGCCGTAGGCCGAGGACTAGAAAAGATTGAGAGCCGGAAAAACATTTTTGCCCGTGGTGCGAACGCTATTTTTCGCCACACACAAAAATAAACAATATATGAGAATAGTTGTTTACTAAGCACTTCCGAAAGCAGAAGTAAAAGGTGATAGCTCTAGTAAATCTGAGGTAATCTGAATATCAGGAAATTGTCCAAGTATTTTTATTTTTTATTCTGATTTGTCTAAATAACCTAAAAAATTATGTGGGAGGTTGATTTTATACTTTTTATTCTTTCAAATGACAATAAGATGATATTTATTATGAATGTTTTAATTATTGAAAAATGAACACAAATAATGAAAAGTTTTTTGATCACCTTTCTTAGTTCCATGTTAGCGGCTGGAAAGGGTACTCATTCCGGCGTAGGCCGGAAAGAAACTTTGTTCTGACGTCAGACGAGAGTCGTCTGCAAACAATGTCTTTCAGATCTACGTAGGGACTGGAAAACAGCTGCTTTCTGTGCAGTGTGGCGAAAATTAATTTTTCCTACAGTTACGTTGAAAAGTGGCCATTGCTGCACTGATTACAGAACGCAAAGAGTCACTTTTCCGCTCTAGTGCGGGAAAAATTTTTCTGCACTCCAGATTTGCAACATGGCAACGCAAAATACTTAGTAGGTTATATGGAGCAACAGTGCAGCAAAATCAAAATGAAGTTGGTAACAGTGACTGGGCTGCTATAGTGAGCAGAGGTGCAACGAAGCACAACGCGCTAATTATTATTCATTATATATTATAACCAAGGACAACGAGGACTTTAGGATTTTAGGATTAAGGTTTTTATCAATAATAAAATTACACAAAAAAACATTTGATGCATTTCAGGCAATTTTACCCATAATTACCCACTTTTCATATTCAATGGTAACTGTAGGAAAAACTTAATGTGAAATACGTGCGCAAAGTTCCTCTGCTGCACTCAAGAAACCATTCCGCCCTCGCCTACGGCTCGGGCGTAAACGTTTCTTTCGGTGCAGCAAACTGTCACTTTGCGCACTAGTTGCACAAATAATTATTTCCAAATCTAACTAAATTATTGATTCACGAATAATTGATCTAACTTTCCAAACGTTTTCAACTACAGATTTATGTTTATTGTTTCAAGTAAATTATGATTCAGTTATCTGCTCAGAATTAACATAATTTATGATTCAGAGTCAACTATTTATGCAATTTTCATTATTTAATGTTAAAATTTTATTATTAATTACAATACCTTAATGTACTTGGAACCAAATTAGTTTGAACGATTTGTGATTGGAAATAGTCGACAATTAACTCGCATAAATATGTAATATCATAGTTGTTGTATTGTAAGTGAAGTTGTTATATCATTCTCCATAGTGAATACGATTTACAATCATATTTTTTCACAACATCTATATCAGTGGTCGCCAAACAGTCGATCGCGAGCTACCGGTAGCTCGTGGGGTAGTTTTTGGTAGTTCACAGATAAGCTTGGGTTGTCAACCATGCATTGAGAAACATGACTACAAAATTTTGCATCTCTCACAGATATAAATGAGAAGTTGAATGATTTGAATTTGCAGCTTGAAGGGAAAGATAAGGATATTTGTGGAATGATTCGGTTGAACTATCGTTTTCCAAGGAGCTTGAGATGTGGGAAAAGAATGTCGTCCAGTTTGAATATAAACACTTTTCCAGTCTGAAGAAAATCAATGACGAGAAAAATCCTCCACAGCACCTCAGCAATAACCAAGAATACGTTACAATTCAGACTTGAGACAACGGTTTGATCAACGATTTCAAGATTTTAAAAGCATACCGAATATGGCACAATTCGTCAACTCTCCTTTTGTAGAGATCGATGCAGAAGATTTTGCAGCTTGTTGTAAAACATTTTGGTGGAGATCAGGCTTCAGTTTAAATGGAATTTGTGGAATTTTGAAAATGATCTTGTCTCTCAGATCACTTTCAACAACTGGAAATATTTGGCCTCAAGTCCCCAAAGAAAAATATCCTATTATTATTCTAGTTGCATTGAGGTTGAAAGTTATGCTCAGCTCTACCTACTTGTGTGAATCATCTTTTTCAAGTATGAAATTCATAAAAATATCTATATAGGATCATTTTTTGGAGAACTGCATCAGAATGGAGGCTACAACGTTTACTCCAAACATCAAGAAAATACTCGATGGTCAAAGAGTTCCACTGCTCTCATTGAAATGTACATTTAAACTTTTGTTATACTTTTTGCTATGAGATAAGTATATTTCAACACTAGAAATGTATCTTTATAGGCAATAAAATATACTTTGTTTATTCTAATATTCGTTGGTAGCTCACTAGAAGATTTATAGATGCTATTCTAGCTCACAGACTCATAAGTTTGGCAACCACTGATCTATATATATAAAAGCGAAATGGCACTCACTCACTCACTGACTCACTCACTCGCAGAACTAAAAATCTACCGGACCAAAAACGTTCAAATTTGGTAGGTATGTTCAGTTGGCCCTTAAGAGGCGCACTAAGAACGGATTTGGAAAAAAATCCAAAAGATACGCCAAAAATCTGCGTTTTTTAGCGTTTCCTCAGCTTTATCGAGAACAAATGAACAGAAAATGTTCAAATTCACAACAGAAGCTCAACTAGGGTGTAATAGTGTTGTGTTATAAGGAATTTGCAATAACGTCAACGATACACCCAAAATTAGCGGTTTTTTTTTGCTTTTTCTCAGATTTATCGATAACAAATGAACAGAAAATGTTCAAATTTATTACAGAAGCTCAGCTGGGGTGTAATAATGTTGTTTTAGAAGGAATTTGAAATAACGCCAAAAATACGCCCAAAATTAGCGGCTTTTTTGCGTTTTCTCAGTTCTTTCATCAATAATAGACAGAAAATGTTCAAATTTGGTTATTGAATCGAGCGAGGAAGTACTTTGACTTTCTGATGGAATGAAGCATGCTAAAATTAAAAATGCAGGCGAGAGAAGCGAGCCCGCTGATCTCATTTTTTTGGACGATCCAGTTGGGGGTCCAGGGGGCGGAGCCCCCTGGCTAGACGGATATGGCGAGCGAAGCGAGCCTGACGGCTAGTTTACAATAAGATCATCTATCTACAATATAATAAAAGGAAGAGTAGGCTTGTATGTATGTATTTCCATCAGTTTGTATGTATTTCTATCAGTATTTCAAGTCTAGAACTCGAATAAAAAACTCCTGAGAACGTTGAATCCGCTGTAACAACTCCAAAGTGGAAATATATTTTGTTCAGTAGCTTATTGAAAACATTCTGAAACCTTTTGAAACATGATACGTTTTCTCATAACATGGAAGCACTCGGCTTTAGCTGGAAAAGCCAAGTTTTCTGGAGAGGAAAACTCTATAAGGGTTGAAAACACATATATATGATGAACATTATACATATTTATATGATATAATATGAAGCAGACACTCCATGTATATTGCGTTCACTCATGTAAATATATAGGAAGTATGTACCAGGAAAAAATACATAAGAGACTTTTACACATCAACTCACTATATTTCCATATAGCTGGAACTCTACATGATATATAGTGAGGTCCACGATATAATGGCAGTGTAGAAAGATGGGAGAACATCATTGCCGATTCTCTGCCTTGCCACTGCCTTCTATAGAGGATAGCTGATACCAATATATCTGATGTAATATTAACTGTTCATTCCTGTTTGAAATAATCAGTCATATTTCATATGTCAAGAAGATTATATTCTCCAATGATTTAATAATGTAGTTTTATGATTGAGATTGCATTTTTTAAATTTAATTATATTTCTATATTGTTGAATCTCGATTTGGCAACGTTGCAGAGGTACAAGAGGATAGCGCTATCTGCTTTGTCGAATGATAGACAAGGATAGCAACACCAAAGTTGATCAAATACTGTCATTATAATAAATTACCATCTATATATATGAAAGCGAAATGGCACTCACTGACTGACTCACTCACTCGCAGAACTAAAAATCTACCGGACCAAAAACGTTCAAATATGGTAGGTATGTTCAGTTATCCCTTTAGAGGCGCACTAAGAACGGATTTGAAAAATTTTCCAAAGATACTCCCAAAATCTGCGTTTTTCCAGCGTTTTTTAGCGTTTTTTCAGCTTTATCGAGAAAAATGAACAGAAAATGTTCAAATTCAGTACAGAAGCCGAGCTAGGGTGTAATAATGTTGTGTTGGAAGGAATTTGCAATAACGTCAAAGATACGACCAAAATCTGCGTTTTTCCAGCGTCTTTTTGTGATCTCATTTTTGGACGATCAAGTCGGGGGTCCAGGGAGCGGAGCCCCCTGGCTAGACGGATATGGCGAGCGACGCGAGCCTTACGTCCAGTATATAATATTATATTGGACTCATGTACTCCCTGATAATATCTATGAAGAATATGAGACACAACATAGGTATAGATTGTGTACTTTCGAATTCATGTTCATAGTGAAAGTCAAATGTTATACGTGGTGAGGAGGTATGGAAAGTTCTATGGATTAAAGTATCGTGTTGAGACAATAGAAAAACATTCTCAAGGAGGAGTTTTGAGTGTGGGATTTTAGTAAGGATGCTGCGTTGATAAAGGAAAGAGTGTGAGAGAAAGTTCACGTTGGGAAAGGAATAGGAGGAGGAAGAATGAGGAGAACAAGGTGAAAGGATGTAGTGAAGTGAGTGGGAGATTGAGGGAGAGGATTTGAGACGGGTATGGGAGAGAAGAAAAAGAAGGAGAAGAAGAAGAAGAAGAAGAAGAAGAAGAAGAAGAAAAAGAAGAAGAAAAAGAAGAAGAAAGATGAGAAGAAGAAGAAAAAGAAGAAGGAAGATGAGAAGAAGAAGAAGAAGAAGAAGAAGAAGAAGAAGAAGAAGAAGAAGAAAAAGTAGGAGACAAAGAAGTGAGACAAGACGATAAAGGCCCAAGGAGGAAGAAGAAGTAGGAGGAAAAGGTGAATGCCAAGGAGGAGAACAAGAAGATGAAGAAGATGGTGATAATGATGATGATAACGATGATGATGATGATGAAGAAGAAGAAGAATAAGAAGAAGAAGAAGAAGAAGATGACGAATGAGAAGAAGAAAATGCTGGAAGGTATGAGGGAGTGTAACTGAAAATTGAATATTGGAATAGCTGTTTGAGTTTCATTGTTATTTCAAAGAGATAATATTTATACTTTTGAGAACCCACTCTTCATTCTTGATGCATTATCTCCCGGAGAGTTTTTAAACTTTTGATTGAATTAATTCACAAACACATATCCATACTCCCACGTATGGGAGATAAAGTGAGAGAGAGAAAGTTGGAGGCAGCCTCCCACATAGCAGATAGCGCTATCCTTCTCTAGCTCTGCAACGCTCCCAGGTCGTCTTTTAACAATGTTGAAACATTTTTTTTTAAACCATCTTTATTGCCCATAAAAACAAATACAAAATAAAAAACTTACAAAAGAAATATTCTAGATTATAATATTATGCTTTTTTACAAATAAATTAAAATTACATGGCACCACCCAGCAAGGGCAAGACCCTGAACGCTGAGTGAGAGTACCAGCTGTTTAGACAATATAAAAATTTATTATTATTAGTTTTCATAATATGTAATCTTAATCATGAAAAATTAATTGTTGAATCATTCAAGAATATGTTTTCTTGACGATTGAGATATAATTGGTAGAGCAATCATTGGTTGTCCAACATAATAAAATTTGCACAAACTGTTTCAGTGTGGGCCGGCTTTAAGCCACTGAACAAATGTTCGAGAAACATGTTTTTTGAAAGTTGATAAAGTTTGGGCAAATTTTATTATGTTTGACAAACAATGTTTGCCCATGGCCAGTTTGGACGCGTCACCAAACAAAATATTTTTTCCTCCACCTACTGTCTAAAGTACTTACTTTACTCCCTGAAACATAATACTAAAGTGTCACTTTTTCGCTCTCGGTAGTAAAAAACAGAAAAACTCCCTAGGGAGTAAAAGTGACTCCATTTAAATAACATGGGGAGCATCTCTATTTTGAAACTTACATTGTAATAGGTTAGAAGGTCTAAGCTGAGATGAGAAAGCATAATAGTGTCTGTCATTGAGTCAACTGAATTCAATACCACAACCAGAAATTTGATCAACTCATGAAATATATGTTTGTATGATAATTATTATATTCTTAATATTGGTAGACAATAAAAATTTATACAATTTTTAAAATATTTAATTCTATTCAAAATACCAGCCAACAAATATTTTTGATCTGCAATTCAAATCTGAACCGCGTGATCTGGAGTCAGCCATTTTTGGTAGCTGCTCAGCTGATATAATTGTTACAACTTTTGCCGATAGATAGCGCAATCGGCAGTGCCAATCAGACGACCGGTTTTTAGGTTTTAGATTCAGGTTATGTTGTTAGGAATCATTGTCACCAATACGTAAGTTATTAGAATGATTTTATTTGCAGTTTCTATAAAAAAATGTAGATGGAGGAAAAATGTTGTGTACATCACGAGCGAAAAATACTTTTTCTCCCTCAGGAAAATTGCTGCCCTCGGCTTCGCCTCGTGCTTCAAACTATTTCCCACAGGGAGAAAAAGTCGTACTTTTCACTCTAGATATACAAATAACTATTAAGTGGGGAGAACAGGTTTTATGTTTAACAGCTGTCAACACTGAAAATGTTTGGAGAAACAGTAATTTTTTGTTTGACAAACAATGATTGTCCAAACTTTTTAAAATGTTTGTCCCTGAGCTCCTCAACAAACATGTTTGCCGAACATGTATGTTGAACATTTGTTGAGTGTGGACACAACTTAAAGAATGAACAGGAGATATCTCTTCAGATATACCGGTATCAGATATTCTCTTATGCAGTCGCAAGGCATAGAATCGGCAACACTGTTTTAAAAATGTGAATGTTTATCATGTTTTCCAATTCTTCACTTTTCATACTAGTGGTTCTGTAAACAGTAGACCTCACGCAGTATTCTCATCCACAAGTACCTGATTGAAACTATAGACCTTATGGAAATACAGCAATAGACTGGCTTCTCCACACATATGTGTAATCACTTGTCAGCTAATTTATGATGAATAATTCTATAGTCTGATTTTTACTCCAATATTGGCATATGAAGGAGGCTCCTTTTTCCTTTTATATTATCCTTGGAATGCAAAATTCCCAAAAACGACTATAGACCTTATGGAAATACAGCAATAGACTGGCTTCTCCACACATCTGTGTAATCACTGTCAGCTGATTTATGATGAATAGTTCTATAGTCTGATTTTTACTCTAATATTGGCGTATGAAGGAGGCTCTTTTTTCCTCTTATATTATCCTTGAAATGCAAAATTTCCAAAAACCTTGTATATACGTCGACGCGCAATTAAAAAAGGAACATACTTGTCAAATTTCATGGAAATCTATTACCGCGTTTCGCCGTAAATGCGCAACATTATAAACATTTAAACATTAAGAGAAATGCCAAACCGTCGACTTGAATCTTAGACCTCACTTCACTCGGTCAATAAATCCAATATCCAGATGAGTATGTCCTTGAATTGTGAATAATATAAGAAAACTCACTGAATGAACTAAGAAAACCTATACAGTTCCTCCATGAAGAAGCCCTTACCATGTGAACGCGAATTTTCAAAAATAGCAGAGATTATATTAAAACTATGCAAACCTCCGTTTCAAATGCGATAGAATCTAGTATTTTGACAGCTGAACATTTTCCAAAACTGTTCGTGTGCTTTTGTCTTACATATACATTAACATACATAGATATGTACATATATATTTAGTACATACTAGAGTACTTTCAATATTGTATTCAGTATATACAACAGTAGGTACATGGATAATATACACGTATATATTCAGTACATAGATCTACTAGAGTAAGTATATATCACAGTAAATGCTAGTGGTTTGAAACAGGATGGAAACTAAAATTGACCTTCCACCTTATGCCAGAGTTACCATAATACAGCCTCACAATAGAGTCAGCAAACGATCGATTTTGAACTCACTCAATAGCTATTTTTAGTCTCTCTCAGTCTCTCTCTGGAATTATCTCTCTCTTTCAATCTATACAATCTGTATCTCTTTCTCTTCATCTAATCTTCCTCTGTACAATTCTCTCTATCACTTCCTTTCTCTCTACTTCTCTATTCCTATTTCTCTCTTTTTCACTCTCTGTCTCTCTGAAGAGAGACCTCTCTTCTTCATCACTCTTTCTCTCTCTCTCTTTCTTTCTCTCTGTCCTCTGACACTCTCTTTTACTTCATCTCTTTCTGTTTCTCTCATCGCTTGGTAGAGAGTTGGTGGGGAGGATATTTTTAATATTCTTTCCGAAGAATGAACATTGATATGTCCAAAGCTCCGCCAATTTATGTAGATGCATTATAATATTATCTTGTATAGTTATTCCAAATTGATTTTTTTCATATCATTGTACAGTCCAATAATTATTTTATCAGTTTATGTTATGGATTCTATAATTTTGCTGTATTGTAAGCTATTCTATAAGTGTATAAGCCAGTATTGTAATCTACATAAATAAAGCACTCGATCAATAAATTAATCAATCATCCTCTCATGTCTCTCTCAAAATTATTTCTTCAAAGTGAAGACAATATGAATACTTTCATGAAATTATGAACTTTCGCTAAATACACTTGAAAAATACACTTTTAAACTGCTTTTGTTATGACAATTTTCCTTCTATTTTAATGTTGTTGATTTAGAAGTAGACTACTTATATTGATGCTATGTAATTGTGTTGGCCTGGTTGGGTGGTAGAGGGAACCAAATGGTTTCAACCCTGCCAGCAGAAAAATAAAACAATCAATCAATCTCTCTGTCAGTCTCTCTCTCTCTCTCTCTCTCTCTCTCTCTCTCTCTCTCTCTCTCTCTCTCTCTCTCTCTCTTTGTCTCTCTCTCTCTGTTTCTCTCTCTCTCTATCTCTGTCTCACTCTCTCTCTCACTCTTTTTTTCTCACTCTTTCTTTCTTTGGTAGAGAGTTAGTGGGAAGAATACTTCGAATATTCTTTCCAAAGAATAGACATTGATATGTCCAAAGCTCCGCCAATTTATATAGATGCATAACAATATTATCTATTTTATCTATAGTTATTACAAATTGCTCTATTCCATGATTATCATATACAGCTCAATAATCATTTTCTAAGTTTATATTATGTGAATTCATCTATAATTTAGCTGTATTGTAAGCTATTGTATATAAGTGTATAAGCCAGTATATATTGTAATCTACACAAATAAAGTACTCAATCAATCAATCTTTCTTTCTTTCTCTCTGTCACTCACTCTCTCTCTCTTTTCTTCAACTCTCTTTCTTCTCTCTCTCTCTCTCTCTCTCTCTCTTTCCTTCTTTCTCTCTGTCACTCTCTTTTTATTTATCCCTTTCTCTCTCATCCTCTCATGTCTCTCTCAAAATTATTTCTACAAAGTGAAGACAATATGAATACTTGCTATGTAATTGTGTTGGCCTGGTTGGGTGGTGGAGGCAACCAAATGGTTTCAACCCTGCCAGGAGAAAAATAAAACAATCAATCAATCTCTCTGTCTGTCTCTCACTCTCTCTCACCCTCTCTCTATCTCTCAATGAAGATGTGAAATTATTGCGAATATAACGAGTAGGTCACGATGTAGATCGACGCCGGATCTAAAAAATAAAAAAAAGATGAATAAAGGAGAAGAGAATGATTGGGAGAGAGAAAAGATTGATTGATTGATTGATTGATTGAGTACTTTATTTATGTAGATTACAATATATACTGACTTATACACTTATATACAATAGCTACAATACAGCACAAAAAATTATAGATGAATTACATAATATAGACTAAGAAAATAATTATTGAACTGTATATGATATGAAAAAGCAATTTGTAATATAATAACTACAGATAGTAATTATATTGTTATGCATCTACATAAATTGGCGGAGCTTTGGACATATCAATGTCCATTCTTCGGAAAGAATATTCAAAATATCCTTCCCACTAACTCTCAACCAGAAAGAGAGTTAGTGGAAAGAGAGAGTAAGAGATGGTGAAAGAGAGAAGTATCTGACGAATGGAATATTGATGAAACCGGGAGAAGAAGGAAGATGCAGAGTAAGAAGGAAAAGTAATTTAAAAAGTGAATAGATATATCATAGAAAATGAAATGAAAAAGAAGATGGAAGGGAATATAAAGAAAGAGATGAATAGATGATGGAATAGAACAGAGGTGAACGATAGAGGGGAAGATAGTGTGAAAGAGAGAGAGAGTGAGGAAGAGACCTCTCAGATGAATAGGAGATCATTGAGCGGTGACATTTTCGTTGAAAGGATTCTGATCTGAGTTTTCAAAAAAGAAAAACGATAGACGTTATTTTCCCCAGCAACTGAATTGGAACAAGACCCTCAAACCTTCTTAATGGAACAATCCGTTAGTTATTTTTCGAAAACGATTCTTTGTTCCCCGGGGAAAAATCGTCACAATTGTCAACTCAATTTTCAGGAGAAATAATTGTCTCATTCCCCAGAAAATTCGTTTTTGATTTTCTATTGATTTTCTTTCGATTTATTACTTCCCTTCCCCTATAACCATAGGTTAGGAAAGTATTGCTTTCCGAAAAAATAAGGTACCCCAATTTCTAAATTTCTATACGTTTCAAGGTCCCCTGAGTCCAAAAAAGTGGTTTTTGGGTATTGGTCTGTATGTGTGTGTGTGTGTGTGTGTGTGTGTGTGTGTGTGTGTGTGTGTGTGTGTGTGTGTATGTGTGTGTGTGTGTGTGTGTGTCGTGTCCGACACGAACAACTTCGAATATAACCAATTCAAGATGGCGGCTAAAATGGCAAAAATGTTGTCAAAAACAGGGTTTTTCGCGATTTTATCGAAAACGGCTCCAACGATTTTGATCAAATTCATACTTAAAATAGTCATTGATAAACTCTATCAACTGCCACAAGTCCCATATCTGTAAAAATTTCAGGAGCTCCGCCCCATCAATGCAAAGTGTGATTTTAGATTCCCAATTATCAGGCTTCAGATACAATTTATTTAAACAAAACATTTCAAGTGGAAAAGATTGAGCATAAAAATCTCTACAATGTTCAATGACATTTCCATCTAAAATTGAAAATAAGCTCGAAATCCGAGAAAATGTGTTTATTCAATAATGCAAACTGTTGACAACTTTTGATTCTATTAAATCATTCACTATGAAGAGATAGCAGACTTCGTGTGTCTCCAGCGTTATTGTCCTGTCACCAGCTGGCACAGATCTTTGAATAGTAGACTTGAGATGCGCGTGAACACTAGCGTCAGGTGATCGATTTTCACAACGGCAAGGAAAGTTGTGTGAGTGGGCCACACCAGAATTTTTTTCAAGAGCGGATGAATAGAATGAGAAGGTCTTGTGAAGACATATTCATATTTCCTATACCACATATATTTATTCTAAACAAAGATATACTACATTTCTTTAGAAATCCAATCTGTGACTTTTACTTCCAACCTTCTGTGTTTGAGGAACGTTTGTGCTTAAAATAAATAAGTGAAATGCAAGTCATCCTCAATATGAATTTCCATTACAGTACCTTTTCTGCGTACAAAATTAGGCCCCACGAACACACGTACTGTATTCCGTTTTCCATCAGCTTATTAGACTACATTTGTACAAAAATGGGAACATACAGGTATGATAAGCTCAAAGGTGCGTACGGATTTACGCGCCGCGAACATGAGCAATTCACTTTTAATCAGCTGATGCCAAGCTTTTCATATCTGTATCTTACCGTTTCTGTAAAAATACAGATATAATCAGCTGATTAAAATTGAATTGCTCATGTTTGCGGCGCGTATATCTGTACGCACCTTAACAACTGCAGCTGATAAATAGTGGAATACTCGTGTTCGTGGCGCATAAGTCGGTACACAGTTTGATATTAATTAAACCTCTAGGTCCTATGTGAATCAATAATTTTATAGAAAAATTCACTGTACTTTTTTGTTCACAGAATTCAAAATAGGAGCACTGTATGTGTCAATCTATGCCCTTGTTGCTGCGTCTGGTATAGGATTTTTCGCTGTATGTTTTGTGGTAAGAATAAGATTATCTCACTATTCAAGCATAAGATTTTCCTTAATATTTGAAAATATACATATTTTGAATGAATAGATCTCTCAACTACAGTATATTTAACTGCTTTCAGTTACTTTACATTTTAACAATCACGACACTGTATTCTTTACCGTATTATCAACTGTATTCTTAACGGTATACTTGACTGTACTCTTAACTGTATTTTCAACTGTATTCTCTACTGTAACCCTTGAATATAATCATAGAGAAAAGATAGCATAAGTAGATATCCTATGGTATAGGGCGTTTATGTCGCAACTTTTACTGTTATGCCAAGCCGATAGTTCACGTAGTTCTTTCCTATGCAGCTGTGTGACGCTGGTAGTCTTTCAAATTGTACCGTTCACCCCAACAAAAGAGTGAAGATTGACAATAATCGACAGTAATCAGCTCGAGATAACAGTAAAAGTTGCGACATAAATTCCCTATACCATGGGATATCTACTTACACTATTGTTTCTCTATGATATAATCTTAGTGTATTTCACCATAGTTACTGAGTTATATTCTTTAAAATATAAATTTGTTTTTTTAAATGTGTTATTTGTTGTATTTTTAGGTTATCGTTGAAGAGAAAAAACGAAGACTGACATGTGACTGTTGTGTTGGGTCCAAACGATTTCGCCGTACCAGAAAAAGATGACGCCATTAAGGTGAGTAGCTTAGGCCCGGTTGCACAAAATCAGGTTAAATTTAAATCGTAATTATTCTTACGAGGGCCTATCAGGGAAGGTGTTTTTGAAAATACGGCTACTCCAATTGTTTCTCGCGGAATTATTACAGTATTATTTCAACTTAATAACCAAAAATTGAAAATTTTTAAATTCTAACCAAAATTCAACCGCTTTTATGCAACCAGCACTTAGTATCAATTTTATTCATGATATCTTTAAGGTATTCTGACAGTTTTAAGTAGTTCTCACCATGGAAGAATTTCCAGCAGCAATAACAAAAATGAGATTAAACAATTGTAACAGTGAAAAACTCTTAATTAAACAAAGATGAGAACACAAAAACAATTCGAATCTGGTGAAGTCATCGTTGTGGTATTCATTCAAAGTTTGGAAGTTTTGTATCAAACTGAGTGTTGCGTATCAAGTTGAGATAATACTGTTTCATATTGTGTTGATACTGTATCATAATATGTATAGTGAGGTGCACGTTATAATAGCAGTGGAGAAAGATAGGAGGTCAACGTTGCCGAACCTCTGTCTTGTCAATGCCTTCTATAGACGGTAGCTGATAAAGGTTTATTAATGTCATATTAACTGTTCATTCTCGTTTAAAATAACCAATTATATTCTAATCAAGCAATAAATTATACTTTTCAATGAATTCACATAATTAAGATGAAATATTTTGTGAATTAATTTTCAATTCTACATTGTTAAAACACGATCTGGCAACTTAGCAAAACGAGATAGAGATAGCGCTATACGCTTTGTTGAATGATAGTCAAGGATAGCAATACCATTGCTAATCAAACACTGCCATTATAATGTGGACCTCACTGGAAAAAAAGGTAACCTTCGTTAATTCAATCCCAGACACATTCCAACTCTCGAATTCTAATCAATGATCAAATTTAATCCCCGGTTAACCAGCGGCTGATTGGCAATCAAGCTGATGAAACACACCTGGGAGCTGTGTAACACAAACGCTGGGTTATTAGATAGTGGATAGCAGACTGACAGGGTCACCAATCCAACTTTCGACAACAGAGCGCGTCGCCTAACATTCCCCAAGGAGATCGAATGCTGTTGTCACCTTCTCTGCTATTGGTTGAGCTGGATTGTGATTGGCCAATCGGGAGCGAGATTAAATAGCATGTGTTGTACGATGGAACAGTACTTGGATTATCTCTGTCATAAATATGAAAGATAGCATAAGAAGATATTCCATGATTTGTAGAGTTCATTAAAAGTTTGAAAGTTTTGTAACAAATTATGGTGTTGTGTATCAAGTTGAGATGATACTGTATCTTATGTGGTGATACTGTATCATGTGTTGTGATACTGCATTATATGGTGATACCATAGAGAAAAGATAGAATAAGAAGATATCGCATGTTTTGTAGAATTCATTCGAAGATTGGAAGTTTTGTATCAAATTATGGTGTTCTGTATCAGTTCAGATAATGCTGTATCGTTTTGCGTTGATACTGTAGCATGTGTGCTGATACTGTATCATTTTATGGGGATAGGCTACTGTATCATTCATGTTGATACCATAGAGAAGATAAAGCATAAAAGAATATATCCCATGATTTGTAGAATTCATTCGAAGATTGGAAGTTTTGTATCAAATTATGGTGCTGTGTATCAAGTTTAGATGATACTGTATCGTTTTGTGGTGATACGGTATCATGTGTGGTGATACAGTATCATTTCATGGGGATAGGCTACTGTACCATTCATGTTGATACCTTAGAGAAGAGAATGCTTAATAAGAAGATATCCCATGATTTGCAGAATTCATTCGAAGATTGGAAGTTTTGTATCAAATTATGCCCGTGTTTCGTATGGACACGTTAAGCCGTCGGTCCCGGCTGCCTAAAAAGCAGTCGTTAGGTCATGTCAGAGGCCCTGAAATTGATCAGTTGCGACCTGAAAGCTCTGACACCAGACCTCAGCCAGCCAGGTCATTCGATATTATTATTATTATTATCGAATTATGGAGCTGTGTATCAAGTTGAGATGATACTGTATAATATTGTGTTTATTCTGTATCATGTGCAGTGATAATGTATCATTTTTTGTAATATAATAGAGAACAGTGATAGCATAAGAGGATATCCCATGATTTGTAGAATTCATTCAAGGTTTGGAAGTTTTGTATCAAATTATGGTGTTGTTTATCAAGTTGAGATGATATTGTGTTGATACTGTATCATGTGCCGTGATACTGTATCATTTTTTGGTGATATAATGAGACAGTGATAGCATAAGAGATATCCCATGATTTGTAGAATTCATTCAAAGTTTGGAAGTTTTGTATCAAATTATGGTGTTGTTTATCAAGTTGAGATGATATTGTGTTGATACTGTATCATGTGCCGTGATACTGTATCATTTTTTGGTGATATAATTGAGAACAGTGATAGCATAAGAAGATATCCCATGATTTGTAGAATTCATTCAAAGTTTGGAAGTTTTGTATCAAATTATGGTGTTGTTTATCAAGTTGAGATGATATTGTGTTGATACTGTATCATGTGCCGTGATACTGTATCATTTTGTGGTCATATAATTGAGAACAGTGATAGCATAAGAGGATATCCCATGATTTGTAGAATTCATTCAAAGTTTGGAAGTTTTGTATCAAATTATGATGTTGTTTATCAAGTTGAGATGATATTGTGTTGATACTGTATCATGTGCCGTGATACTGTATCATTTTGTGGTGATATAATTGAGAACAGTGATAGCATAAGAGGATATCCCATGATTTGTAGAATTCATTCAAAGTTTGGAAGTTTTGTATGAAATTATGGTGTTGTTTATCAAGTTGAGATGATATTGTGTTGATACTGTATCATGTGCCGTGATACTGTATCATTTTGTGGTGATATAATTGAGAACAGTGATAGCATAAGAAGATATCCCATGATTTGTAGAATTCATTCAAAATGTGGGAATTTAGTATGAATTTATGGTGTTGTGTATCAAGTTGAGATATTACTGTATCGTTTTGTGGTGATACTGTATCATTTTATGGTGATACCATAGAGAGAAGATATCATGAGAAGATATCCCTTTTATATTCCAAATTTCACTGATAATTTCACTGATAAGCTACAAACAATATCTATATCATAAACATTCTTGATATATACTGACTTACCACCACGAAGTATACCTGTATATTATTAGCATAAAGAAACAATAGCGTGAGTAGATATCCCATGGTATAGGGCGTTTATGTCGCAACTTTTACTGTTATCTCAAGCCGATAGTTCACGTAGTTCTTTCCTATGCAGCTGTGTGACGCTGGTAGTCTCTCATATTGTGCCGTTCATACACTCTTACCCGATCAAAACAGTAAAAATCCACAATAATCGACAGTAATCGGCTTGAGATAACAGTAAAAGCTGCGACATAAACACCCTATACCATGGGATATCTACTCACGCTATTGTTTGTCTATGATATTAGGCTGAATCACATATTCACTTGTTTGTATATCTGTATATGTACCCTTTACGCATCTTTAAACTTGAATACATTATCTATATATTTGTAGTTTCCTTTCCAATTTAGCTACAATTTATCTACATCATAGATAAATACTTCTAACTATATCCGTATATCAGGTTGAATCGCATGTCCACCCATTTATCTATACCTATATTATGTACCCTTTAAGCATACTTGAATACATGACTTCTATACCTATATTGGTGTTCAATCGTAGCTCCATCCATAGTGAGGTCCACTTTATAATGGCAGTGTTTGGTTATCAATGGTATTGCTATCCTTGTCTATCATTCAACAAAGCTGATAGCACTATTTCTTTCCCGCTTTGCTCTGTTACTAGATCGTCTCTTAACAATGTAGAATCAATAATTAATTAACAAAATATTTGATCTTGATTATAAGCAATCATTGAAAAATACAATTCCTTGCTTGATAAAACAAAACTGATTATTTTAAACAAGAATGAACAGTTAATATTACATCAATGTACCTGTATCAGCTACCGTCTATAGAAGGCATTGACAAGACAGAGGATCGAAGCTCCTATCTTTCTCCACTGCCATTATAACGTGGACCTCACCATATCAGATGCGGTTTGAGCTTAGGTGAGTTGTCAAAAGCCGTGTCACTAGTGAATACATTAGTGTATGTCCACACAAGTTACACGTCTGAATACACTAATGTATCTCTCTCTACACGAGTGAATACACAAATGTATCTCTCTCTCTACACGAGTGAATACACAAATGTATCCCTACACAAGTGTGTCTCTCTCTACACGAGTGAGAGATGGCACCAGTGAGATAGTCTTTGCAAATTTGATGCCTGCTAATAGGTTTCTGCATCAGGTTGAAATCAGTGAATCTGTCTAGGCTTGGCATAGTTGATTAGGCATCAATTGATTAGATGAGATACTATCCGATTGAGTAATCACAAGATATGTTGATTGGAAATTGTGCGTAAATTTAGTGTGAGTTGAGACAGTATATTAGATTTAAATCTACTTTGTAGAAATCATTAAGGACTGAGAATTTTGTGAAGTGAACAACTACAAGACTCAACCTATTTCGGACTATGTGTAACCTTATCTAAATTTGGGAGAGGAATAGCACAAGGTTACCTTATTTTTCTCTCACTATCATTTTGAGATGTACTTGTTGTATCAATGAATAAAGATCCTTGTCTTTTAGCTCCATCCATCGTGGTTTGTTCAAAGTTAATATCATAGAAAAAAATCATTTGCAAATGGCATTAGTAGCCGAAACATGCAATGTTTAAATGACAAATGACAAAAGACAAACAACAATGACAAAATAATGGACCAAGCGAAATGAGGTCTAAGATTCAAGTCGACGGTTTTGTATTTCTCTTTTATGTTTATGTTTTTGTTTGTATTCTTGTTTATATTTATGTTTTTATGTTCCGCATTCACAGCGAAACGCAGCAATAGATTTTCATGAAATTTGACAGGTATGTTCCTTTTTGAATTTCGCGTCGACGTATACATACGGTTTTTCGAAATTTTGCATTTTAAGGATAATACAAAAGGAAAAGGAGTCTCCTTTGAACGCCAATATTACCGTGAAAATCAGACTATAGAACTATTCATCATAAATCAGCTGTCTAGTGGACTATAATACTACCCGTTCAAAAACATCGAACATCTTGAAAATTTATCTTTCCACTAACGTTAGTAGACAGTTGATTATAATACTACCCGTTCAGAAACATCGAACATCTTGAAAATTGTATCTTTCCATCAACCTTTGTAAACAGTTGCAGCCAGACCCTGATAACAGCGCTCACACTCACATTCCGGGACGACACGTCACGGTACGATATAGGACAGAAAGCTCTATGTTTATTTAGGATTTTCTATAGTCATTTTAAATTGATAAATATTATGTATTCATTTTTGAGAAAACATAACACAGTTCAATGTAACTTACTGAGCGCGAGGTCTACTGTTCAAAGAACTACTAGTATATAAGGGTAATCAGATTAATATTTGTATTTATATTAAAAGATCTCTAAAGAAAAAAAGACAAACATAGAGAAACTATATTTCTTCTATTCTGAAATAGTTTTTCTATTCTAATATTCTTTTTTCTCGTTTGATACAGTATCATATGATGTTGATACACTACCTGTTGTGTTGCATTTTTGTAGATGGAGGAAGGCATGGAGAGGGTTCTGTGCTGTTGGTTGCAACAGTTGCATGAGGGGTTCGGAGCCCCCGAGGTGAGACCCCCCCCTTAAGACGAAAGCGCTGACCAACGCCAATCAGAGACAACCCGCGGATGACTGCAGGGTACGATGTAATCTAAATGTAAGTCATACAATTTAATTAATTACAAGTATTCTTTTTTCACTTGATAATAATTATAGTGAGGTCCTTAAAAGCATGAAAAAGGCTCGAAGAATACTTGAAGCTGATTGATCAAATCTTTCAAAAGTTATTATAGAACATACAAAGAGACTGAAAACACTTTGGTCTTCAGTTAGACAGGAAATGAGAAAGCATAGAGGAAAGATAGCATAAGAAGATATAGTAGAGAGCGTTCATGGTATAGAGTTCATTCAAAGTTTGAAAGTTTTGTATCAAATTATGGTGTTGTGTATCAAGTTGAGATGATACTGTATCGTTTTGCGTTCATTCTGTATCATGTGTGTTGATACATTTGTGGTGATAGTCTAATAGAGAGCAGTGATAGCATAGGAAGATATCCCATGATTTGTAAAATTCATTCGAAGATTAAGAGTTTTGTATCAAATTACGGAGCTGTGTATCAAGTTGAGATGATACTGTATCATATTGTGATATTGTGTTGTCTCTGTATCATGTGTGGTGATACTGAATTTCATGGTGTTCCCAAAATTAGAATCCTTTTATGTTCCAAATTCCAATGTTAACTCAAGCCGATGGTCCTAGTAGTTGTTTTTCGTGAAGCTATGTGTCGCTGGTAGTCTCACATACTGTGCCGTTCTCCTCAACAGAACAGTAATAATAGACAGTAGTTGACAGTAATCTGCTACAGTTAACACAAAATCGGCTCAAAATTTGGAACATGAACGACCTTTACCATAGGATACCTTGTTCATTTTTCAAGAAGGAATAAAATTATTTTTATTAAGGTGATAAGTAGTGTTTCTTTTCTGTCTCAATTTTTTACAATCTAACTCAAAACTTTTCAATTAGGTAGTAGAGATTTGAGTAAATTATTTTTTGTTTTTAATTAGTTTAAAATATCAAAATTTGATATTTTTAGTTTAGTCATTAGTTTTGAAGTGAAAATTGGACTTTAAAGTCGAAAGTGAAATCATAACCCTTAAATTTTTACAAAATTACTCGAAAATTTTCAATTAGGTAGTAGATATTTGAGTGAATTATTTTTGCTTCAATTAAGTTTTTGAATATCAGAATTTGATATTTTTAGTTTAGTTATTAGTTTTGAAGTGAAAATTTGACTTTAAAGTCGGAAGTGAAATCATAACCTTTTAATAATCAAAATTGGATGAAATTTTTAGCTTACTTATTAGTTTTGAAGTGCAAATTGGACTCTAAAGTCAAAAGTGAAGTCACAACCTCTTCTTTTTTGGAAACTTTTATTCATCAAAATTTGGGAGGGAGACAGTTTTGGGCTATGCCTGTTGTCTTCCCCCAATCATATTTTATTGTAATAATGATTTTTGATTGTCAATGGAATGAATAAATGAATATTAATTGAAATTGATAAATTGCGATTTTCCATTTTCAGGGCGATCTTGTGTTCCTGAAGCCGTTGCCAGTACATGCTGAGTCATTCGAGCTGAAGAAAAAAGCCAAAAAACTACTAACAAGTGTAAGTCAACATTCTACACATATATTTCAAAAATAATTGAATATATTAACACCTTGCAATTTACTTTAGTGAAGTTGTATTGGGAACTTTTTTTAGTGCCTTTTGCACAGTCATAGTTTAAAATAAATTTTATTTTAAACTGGATTAAATCCGTATCAAGTATCGTTTGTAATAATGTGCTTCATTTCGAGTTTAAGCAACCAGCTGATTTAATCTCGTTTAAGCTTTGACTGTGCAAACGGCACTAAGTGAGGAATTTGTATTGAATTATAATATATTTGTTGAATTCTTTCATCAATAAAGGTTATTTATCTTTTCAATTGGAAAATTGATATCTGTGATTAAATCTCATTGAAATAAGAGTAATCAGTTATGATATTGTGATACTACCACAGAGTTAGTCTCACCAGTATATTAAAAATGTTGAAGAATAAATTTAAATAGTAGAAAGTTACAAAAATCTTAGTAAATAGAAACATCTTAGAAAGTATAATTATGTGAATATAGTGTTTACAAGAGTGATCTTTTGTGTTTAGTGTTTCCTGAATGGTTCCAAATTTTCTTAAATAACTCAATATTATTCGTTACAAGTGGCAATTGAGTGGAATATTTCTAATTTATTTATTAATTCAAGCCATCTAAATTCAAAATTTATAGTTTCAATTTTATTTTGGACAAAAATTCTATCAAAATTGTACACATGAAATTCAAACCTTATCTTGGACTTTGTCACTTATAAATTTGGAAGAAAAATAGCACAAGGACTACCTTATTATTTTATCTTTCAATGTTATTACATTAGTGTCATTTGAATTGTAAATAAATGAAATAAATAAATAAAATATTTACTATTTTAGCTATAATAATGTGAAATATTCCTCCTATGTTTAGTTTTGAAGCATCTAAATTTGAAAATCTACTTTGTGAAAATACTTGAGGACTGAAAATTTTGTGAATTGAAGAACTACAGGACTTGACCTATTTTGGACTATGTGTAACCTTATCTAAATTTGGGAGAGGAATAACACAAGGTCACCTTATTTTTTCTCTCCCTTCCATTTTGATAATGTACTTATTGTATGAATGAATAATAAAGTATAAACCTGAAAGTAGACCTGTTTCAAAGTAAAGAAAGTATAAAAAAAAGTATAAACTGTCTGACGTTTTAACAAAGGGACATCTTCCCTTGCTTCAATCAATAATTCAATATCGGTTGAAGAACAGTAACTTTTTTCTAAAGGAAATTCTAGAGAAGAAAGAAACTTCTTCAAGAGGCTTCGAAAAAGCTGAAATAAAAAAAATAAATGACGGACAGTTTGCTTCTTTCAAAGTTATTGAATGAAAGAGGATAGAGAATTAATTAATAAGGAAGGAGAATTGTAGATAGATGAGATAAGAAGGAAAATAAATATGGAGTGGAAAAGGACGTTCAAATGGAGGAGAAGAAGAGTGGTGAGGAGGAGGAGGAGGAAGAAAAGGAGGAGAGAGAGAGTGAGAGAAGAAAGTAGAAAGAGAGAGGGGAAGTGGAAATTACTGATGTTGATAATGTTAATAGAGGAAGAAAACTCTTGCTAAAAGAAAATTAATTTGACGTCTGTTGGTTGGTTCCCTTTTCTTTAGTAGCGCGGAAATGTGAAAACTAAAAAGGCAAAATGGGAAAAATTAATTAGTGCTTTGGCACTCAAGTGGTCATCAGCTGATTGGTCAAAGAGCTTTGATAAAAAGAACAGCAGGCAAAGAAAAGAAAGAAAAGAAAAAAGGAAGGAAATGAACAAAAACAGAGTCAGACAGACGAACAAAGATACACGACCACCCCATAAATGAACAGCTGTAGACTGATTCGAAAGAGAGAAAGAAAATAAGGAGAAGAAGAAGAAGAAGAAGAAGAAGAAGAAGAAGAAGAAAAGAAGAAGAAGAAGAAGAAGAAGAAGAAGGAGAGGAAGAAGAAGGAGAAGCAGGTAGAGAATGGAGAGAAGAAGGAGTTGTAAAAGGAGAAGACAGGAGAATAAGAAGAAGGAAGAGAAGATGGAGAAGGAGAGGAGAAGGAGTTGAAGAAGGAGAAGGATAAGAAGAAAAAAATAGAAAGAGAAGACAGGAAAAGAAGAAGAGATGAAGGAGAAGAAGAAGGAGAATACAGGAGGAGAAGAAGAAGAAGTAGATGTGGAAGAAGAAGAAGAAGATGATGAAGGAGAAGAAGAAGGAGAATACAGGAGGAGAAGAAGAAGAAGTAGATGTAGAAGAAGACGAAGAAGAAGAAGAAGTAGATGTAGAAGTAGAAGAAGAAGAAGAAGAAGAAGATGATGATGAAGGAGAAGAAGAAGGAGAATACAGGAGGAGAAGAAGAAGAAGTAGATGTAGAAGAAGACGAAGAAGAAGAAGAAGTAGATGTAGAAGTAGAAGAAGAAGAAAAGAAGAAGAAGAAGAAGAAGAAGAGAAGAAGAGAAGAAGAAGAAGAGAAGAAGAAGAAGAAGAAGAAGAAGAAGAAGAAGAAGAAGGAAGAAGAAGAAGAAGAAGAAGAAGAAGAAGAAGAAGGAGTAGCACTATCTGAAAGAAGTTGAAAGGAAATAGAAAATTGAGAGGAAAGCCTTATTCGCTATCATTAAGACGGAGGAAAACTCAATCAAGTCCAATTGCATTGATGCTTTCAATTGATTTTTCCAGCTATTGAAGAGATGCACAGCGTTTTCCTTCCTTGGAACAAAGAATACACTGCATTGTAAGCTGTTTTTCCATGGATAATTTTCTAAATTGAACCGTCTTTTGATGGGAAATCTTGTATTATGAGGCTTCCTAGAGGATTTTCTACAAAGAAATCACTCTGTATAATTAGAGTTTTTGAAATTTCTATATTATTTTATTGAGATAAATGTAATGTCTAACTCTACTTGAAATGTTTTCATTAGATTCAATCATCACAAAGCTATAGTGAGGTCCACGTTATAATGGCAGTGGAGAAGGACAGGAGAACAAAGATGCCGATTCTCTGCCTTGCCACTGCCTTCTATAGAGGATAGCTGATACCGGTATATCTGATGTAATATTAACTGTTCATTCCTGTTCAAATAATTAATCTTCATGATTAAGATTGAATTTTGTTAATCAATTTCAATATTTCTACATTGTTAGAAAGCGATGTGGAAACAGTGCGGAGGTGGTAGAGGATAGCGCTATCTCTTTCTCGCTTTGCTCTGCTGCCAGATCGTCTTTTAACCATGTAGAATTAATAACTAATTAACAAAATATTTCATCGTAATTATGAAAGTTCATTCTATGAAATTATTGAAAGAAGAATATGATTTATTGCTTGATAAAATATAATTGATTATTTTAAACGACAATGAACAGTTAATATTACATTAATAAACCTGTATCAGCTACCGTCTATAGAAAGCATTGACAAGACAGAGGATCGGCAACGTTTTCTCTGCTATATTTCTCCACTGCCATTATAACGTGGACCTCACTATAGAGGAGAGGGGAGACAGGACTAAGAAATCAACCTGTATCTAATGTTGAAGTGTTAATATAAGGCTCAACTCACACTTACGCGACTCAAGTCGAGAAGAGACTGGACTCTAGTGGAGAGCATGTGTTTCCAAATGGTGACACTCAGACCAGTCGATTCTAGTCTCCGTGACGTCACCATTTGGAAACACATACTCTCCACTATAGTGAGGTCCACGTTATAACGGCAGTGAAGAAAGATAGGAGAAAAACGTTGCCAAGTCTCTCCATTTTGCCACTGACTGTACACAGCTGTTACTCAATTCATCCCATCAAATTTGATCTAATAATAATTATAATTTCCTTGATAAAATAATCAATTTAATGTCAAATTGATCAACAAAATATATTTTTTCATAATTTGATTCAAAAATTTGCTTTTATGACTGAGATCAGATTTTTATTTTTATACAAACCTGAAATGGCGGCTAATTTAAAAAGCTGTGATACAACAATCTGAATTTCAAAACAACAAAAATTGAGTTATTTGGTAGGTATTCTATTCCAATTTCATTTAAAAATAATAGAAAAATGGAAATCCTATTTAAGAAAAGTAATTTCAATGGATTAATTCTGAAATAACTTTTCAATATTATTTTTACCGGTACGAGTAGGTCTCACCTATACGGGTAGGCTAACTGAACCATGGATGAAAAAGTCTAGGATGGTTAGTTATCAACTTTTAAAATGTCATTTCATATATTTTAATTCGTGTTTCTCATACGGTAATTTTTAAAAATTATTTCATTGTTTCAAAAATACATTTTAAATCAATTATATGACTTGTGTACTCAAGTATTTTGATAGAATGAGGAAGAAAATGGCGTCTGAGAATATGGTTTGTTCAGTTTTGTACAGTCACTGTCAAAAGTAAATATAAAATATTCTGGCAAATAGACAACATTGCAAAGCGAGAGTGAGATAGTGCTATCTGTTTTGTTGTATGATAGAAAAGGACAGCAACAGTATTGTCAATCGTACACTGCCATTATAATGTGGACCTCACTATAGAGTCTAGTCTCTTCTCGACGCAGCATGTGTTTTCAAATGGTGACGTCACGGAGACTAGAATCGACTGGTCTGAGTGTCACCATTTGGAAACACATGCTCTCCACTACAGTCGAGTTTCTTCTCGACCTGAGTCGCGTAAGTGTGGGTTGAGCCTAAATTTTAGAGTTTTCAGAATTTTTCTATTGACATGAATGTAATTTCTGAGATTGCTTGCAATGCTTTTATGAGATAAAATCACTAGGATCATAGAGGAACGATAGCATAAGTAGATATCCCATGGCATAGGGAGTTTATGTCGCAACTTTTACTGTTATCTCAAGCCGATAGTCCACGTAGTTCTTTCCCGTGAAACTTTATGACGCTGGTAGTCTCTCATATTGTGCCGTTCATACACTCTCACCCCAATAAAACAGTGAAAATCAACAATAATCGACAGTAATCGGCTTGGGATAACAGTAAAAGTTGCGACATAAACGCCCTATACTATGCGATATCTACTTACGGTATTGTTTCTCTATGCTAGGATCCTAGTGATATTCAGTTTGAACTGTCATAAATAACATCAAAAAATAACTCATAAAAAACTCAAGAAAAAACATCAATACATCCCGTGTAACCAATGCTGAAAGTATGAGATAAATCTCACTAATTTCCCAATTATTCAAGGCAATATGGTTTGAATGTAGCCATCATCCTAATGAGTCAATCTAATGGATACATTCCAAATAATAATAAAATCACCGGAAACAATTCATCACATCTGTGTAGATGTAGAAAGCCAGAATGAACCATTATCATCATCATCATCATCATCATTACGATTATTGTTGTTGGAATCTGCAGCGAAATTCTTATCACATTGTTGGTGAGGAGGTAGGAGGTGAGGTGAGGAGGAGGTAGAGGAGGTGGAGGAGGAGGAGGAGGAGGAGGAGGAGGAGGAGGAGGAGAAGGATGAGATGAGGAGGAGGACGAGGAGGTAGAGAAGGAGGAGCAGGTAGAGAAGGAGGAGGAGAAGGATTAATGAGAAGAGTAGTCAGTGGAGAAGGAGGAGGAGGAAGATGAAGAAGAGGTGGTAAAACTGAGGAGGATAGGGAGTGGACAAGAAGTCAGTGAGGAGGACGAGGATGTGAAGGAAGAGGATGATGATGATGATGAGGAGGAGGAGGAGGCGTAGGAGGATGAGGAGGAGGTGAAGGAGAAGGAGAAGATGGAGGAGAAGAAGGAGGAGTAGGTTCACAATAGATTGATAAATGTTGTAAATTGATGGGAGAAATCTTAAGACTTTCACAGCTTGTGAACAACACTAGCATCTTGAACAATGAATCAAATTAGGCCACAGTTTTGCTTCAGTGTGGAGGTAGAAGAAGCGGAGAATAAGAAGAAGAAAGAAGAGGGAAAAGGAAGGTAGAGAAGGAGGAAGTGGAAGAAGAAGGAGTGATAAGAAGAAGGAGACAATGTTAAAAGTGTGAAAGGTGGAAAAAAGGGGAAGAAAGAGAAAAAGAAGAAGAAAAAGAAGACGAAGAAGGAGAAGAAGAAGAAGAAGAAGAAGAAGAAGATGAAGAAGAAGAAGAAGAAGAAGAAGAAGAAGAAGAAGAAGATGAAGATGAAGATGAAGATGAAGATGAAGATGAAGAAGATGAAGAAGAAGAAGAAGAAGGAGAGGGAGTAGAAGAATAACAAGAGGGAGTAGGAGAATATTTTGGAGTGTCAGGGGAAAGGGTATAATTAATATTCAACCCAAATTCGCAAGCGCCAGAAACTTTCTTTCACAAGATGCTGCGAATAAGCTTAAAAACTTTTCTCTGCCTTCTCTTTCTCCTTCTACTCATCCTCCTCCTCCCTCATCTTCTCCTCTTCCACATTTTCCTCCTCCTCCTTTTCTTCCACCTTCTACTCCTCATCTTCTTCAACCTCAACCTCCTCCTCAGTAAATTATTGCGGTTGTGCGACCCGAAAAGTGAATCTACGATTTTGGAAAATTTCAACCCTTCCCAAAACTTTTCAGTTCGAAAAAAAGAAAAAACTTTTCAGTTCAGTCAGTTTTCAGCCCTTTAAATACATCATCAGCTTTTTAGGTTGAACCTCTATAAAGTATAAGTTTTGGGGTGAAGGAGAGATGAGGTTAGGAAATTTTGATAAGATGAATACAAAAGAAGAAGGAGAAAAAGAAGAAGAAGAAGATGAAGACGACTACAGGTGGAGAAGAAGAAAGATGACAGGAGAAGGGAACGGAGAGTGGAAGAGAAGAAGAACAATAATATAATTATTATTTAACGAAAATCCCAAATAAATGCTGCAAATCACCCCGAAGACTTCTGCTACTGCAGACATTGACAACAGGGTTAACAGCTAGATGGAAATTCGATGAGAACTACTATCCAAAAATTAATTTAATTCCATCTGTAAACTGGTTGGCCGCTATGGCTTGGTATAAAATGAGCACTGCTATCCAGAGATTGTCAGTTTGGTGTAAGGGTAAGCATTCCTGACTAGAAATTGAGAGGTACCGTGTTCGATTCCCGGGCTGGCAACTAATTTTTGGATAGTATTTCTCATCGAATTTCCATCTAGCTGTTAACCCTGTTGTCAATGTCTGCAGTAGCAGAAGTCTTCGGGGTGATTTGCAGCATTTATTTGGGATTTTCGTTTAATAATAATTATATATTGATTAGTATTTTAATAGAATGCATTCTCTATTTAATTCCATCTGAGAACAATAATAAGAACAATAAGAGAGGAAAAGGAAGAAGATGATGAAGAAACAGATGAAGGAGACAGGAAAATAAAGAAGGAGAAATACGACAGGAGAAGGAGAATGTGAGTGAGTAGAAAGAAGAAGAGGAAGGAGAACAATAAGAGGATAGAGAAGAGAGAGAAGAAGAAGAATCAGTGAATTCATTACATTCTATACTCTCTGAGAAAAACGTAGCTTTTTGTCTCGGTTACTCTTCATTATCAAGAAATCAATATATTTTTTTTTAAATAGGAATTAAAGTGAGTGGAATCAGAAGAAGAGGTCTACTTGGATTTTTATTTTAATCTATATATATAAAAGCGAAATGGCACTCACTCACTGACTGACTGACTCACTCACTCACTCACTCACTCACTCACTCATTCACTCGCAGAACTAAAAATCTACCGGACCAAAAACGTTCAAATTTGGTAGGTATGCTCAGTTGGCCCTTTAGAGGCACACTAAGAAATCTTTTAGCAATATTTCAACTCTAAGGGTGGTTTTCAAGGGTTTAAAGTTCGTCTTTTAGCATGTATATTCTTGTTATTCTCTTAATTATAATTGAAAAAAGGCCATACCATATGTTAATATAGAACTATAATCTAGAGAGAGTACCTCTTCGAAACAGTTGTCAACTGGTAAATTAATAATTTTGTCAGGTTGGCATAAAGTTGAGTTGACTTTGTTAGGTTGGCACCAAGTTGAAGATTGAAATGCATTTATCGCGGAAAAATTGATTGGGCACTGCTACTTCAATCAGAGCTATTCCTGGGAATATTATATTACTAGCCATCAGGCTCGCTTCGCTCGCCATATCCGTTTAGTCTGGACCCCCGACTGGATCGTCCTAACATATGAAAAAAATACTCAAATGAAAAATGCAGGCGAGCGAAGCGAGCCTGCTGATCTCATTCTTGGACGATCCAAACGGTGGTCCAGGGGGCGGAGCCCCCTGGCTGGACGGATATGGCGAGCGAAGCGAGCATGACGGCTAGTTTCTAGATAAAATTGTAGTAAAAATAGTCCATCAATTGATTTGAATAGGTCTATTCCCGCTCAGCAATTTCAGTTCATTGGTATCGAGTTTTCATTGATAGAACCAGCATTCATCTTTCACATGGCAGAGCTGACTCCTTTGAAACAAATTCTGACAGCTAGAAACAAAATAAAAGAATGCCAATGTCATTGTTCTTCTTGTTCTTCATTGTTCTTCTCCAGCAAAAGCTACGACGTCATGTTTTTAGACAAGTTAATAATCCTAAAAGCTTTTCGTCTCTGTTATTTTTGCAACGACAGCAGAAAACCTACGCGTCAGACTGCGATACAAAACACATGTTTTCTTTTGAATCAGCCTCAACTGAAAAATATTTTTTTATTTTGATTCAGCTTCAACTGAAACATGTTTTTCTCTTGATACAGCCGCAGTCGAACATAATTTTTTTAATGTTTTCGGTGCGTAAAAATACATTTGGAAATCACTTTCACTCGACAAAAATACGATTTTACACTGAGAAATTCAGGTTTATTTTGTTGTATGTATATCAAACGAGAAGTGAATTGTGAAGGATTATGGTAAATTAGAAAGAGGGAGGGTCTTTGATGTTTGAATATTTGGAAGGTATTACTCTGAATGATAAAGGCTGTCTTGAATATGAACTTTGCGTTCATATAAACTGTAATATAGAATAATAATATTATTCTTATTATAATTTTCACATATTATGTGAATATCCCCTATTTAGTGACAATGATTTGAAATATTTCTTCTATGTTTGGTTTTGAAAGCATCTTAGGGCCGGTTTCCAAGCTCGGGATTTAGCTAAGTTCTAGACTTAAAACAGCTGGAGTCAGAAAATTGGCTTTCCGAGTCAGAGCGTTAACCTAGTCAAGGACTCAAATAGACCCTGGAGTTTAGAGATCACGTTAGACCCTGGAGTTTATAATTTTGCTTTCTGAGTGAAGGGCTTATAAGTCCAGGACTTGAATTAGATTCTCGCCTCTTTTTATTCCAAAATTACTGGTTAGGATCAATGATCAATAATAGCATAACGTAGAATGAAATGCTTATTCATTCATCTTTCAAAAGGTTAGGTTTTGCTTTGAATGGGCCTACAAAGAAATCGAAACGTATTTTCACAAAATAATTTGGAGAGCATGCTCATTTGAATTATTTCGCTGCAATCAGTTGTTTTCGTTTTGTTATAATGCCAACCAATACAACAGCAAAATATTGTGAATTTTTCTCATGTTTACTACGTTAAAGTCCAGGACTCGAATGAGTCTAAAACTTAATAGGCTACGGAGTTCAGAAGATAAAATCGTGACTCAGAAAGTCGATTTAGACCCGAGAGCTTATTCTAGTCCTGGACTCTGTAAGTCCAGAACTTATAGATCCCAAGCTCGGAAACCGGCCCTAAATCTGAAAATAATTAAGGACTAACATTTTTGTGAAATGAACAACTGCAAGACTCAACCTATTTCGGACCATGTGTAACCTTATCTAAATTTGGGAGAGGAATAGCACAAGGTTACCTTATTTTTCCTCTCCCTATCATTTTGATGATGTACCGTTCTTATTGTATGAATAAGAAAAGAATAAATGAATGTGAACTTCTCTCGTTCGTATGAACTATAGAAGTTCGAAGATTTATTTTCATTGAGGAGGTAGAAAAGGATAGCGCTTTGTGGAATGATAGACAAGGATAGCAACACCAATGTTGATCAAATACTGCCATTATAACGTGGACCTCAATATACATTACCAGCAAATGAATAGACTACTAAATGAAACATATCGCTTGATGAAGTGTAACGAAGCTGCAGATTTATTAAACATTGATGCCGACTCCGTGCAATTTGGTTGAAATGTTTGTTCACTTGGAATAGAATTTGTCGTTCAAAAAAAATTTGACGTATATTCTAGTTGCATCGACAGGCAATTTTAAAATGCAATTTCGAATTCGAAAGCATCATGAATTGTAAAAATCTGGTGTGGCGCACTCACACAACTTTCCTTGCCGTTATGAAACTTGATCACCTGACGCTAGTGTTCCCGTGCATCACAAATCTACTATTCAAAGATTTGAGCCAGCTGGTGACAGGGCAATAACGCTGGAGACACACATGAGGTCTGCTATCTCTTCATAGTGAATGATTTAATAGAATCAACAATAATTTGCAATTGAATAATCAAGAAGCCTGATAATTGGGAATCTATCTGCATTGATGGGGCGGAGCTCCTGAAATTTTTACAGGTATGGGACTTGTGGCAGTTGATAGAGCTTATCAATGACTATTTTAGGTATGAATTTAATCAAAATCGTTGGAGCCGTTTCCGAAAAAATCACGAAAAACCCTTTTTTTGACAACATTTTCGCCATTTTAGCCGCCATCTTGAATTGCATTTGATCTGAATTGTTCGTGTCGGATCCTTATAGTGTAAGGACCTTAAGATCCAAATTTCAAGTCATTCCGTTAATTGGGAGATGAGATATCGTGTACACAGACGCACATACACTCATATACACACACACACACACATACAGACCAATAACCAAAAACCAGTATTTTGGACTCAGGGGACCTTGAAACATATAGAAATTTAGAAATTGGGGTACCTTAATTTTTTTTCGGAAAGCAATACTTTCCTTACCTATGGTAATAGGGCAAGGAAAGTAAAAACACTTCCCCTCCTATAGTGAGGTCCACGTTATAATGGCAGAAGAGAAAGATAGTAGAACAACGTTGCCTCAGTCTTGTCAATGCCTGCTATAAACGGTAGCTGATGCAGGTTCATTGATGTAATATTAACATTATCGTTTAAAGTGATCAATTATTTCTAATTAAGTATGAAATATTTCTGAGAAACTTTTTCGCTTTCACCACAACTTCATCTTTTGAAACAGGAAAAAGTTTGTAGAATATTGTAAATTTCATGTTTTCCGCTCGAGATGTCTCGACAATATTGATATGTATAGTGAGATCCACGTTATAATGACAGTGGATTAAGATGGGAGAACAGCGTTGCCGATTCTCTGCCTTGAATTATCTTTTCTACATTGTCAAAAACAGATTTGGCATCGTTGCGGAGCAAGAAAAGTATAGTACTACCTGTTTTGTCGAATGATAGACAAGGATAGCAACACCAAAGTTGATCAAATACTGTCATTATAACGTGGACTTTCCAATTCTTGGATTCTCCATTCCGTTTCTCTATCACCCTCTATCATTTGGTAGAGAGTTAGTGGGGAGGATATTTTGAATATTCTTTCCGAAGAATGGACATTGATATGTCCAAAGCTCCGCCAATTTATGTAGATGCATAACAATATGATTATTATCTATAGTTATTATATTACAAATTGCTTTTTCATATCAAAATACAGTTCAATAATTATTTTCTTAGTCTATATTATCTAAATTCATCTATAATTTTGCTGTATTGTAAGCTATTGTATATAAGTGTATAAGCCAGTATATATTGTAATCTACATAAATAAAGTACTCAATCAATCAACCAATCAAACCACACGCAAACGTTTAGCCTTTGTGGAGGAATTACGTAATATTGAGCTGTTTTTTCATGTTCAACTGTAAATACTTGATGGAATAAAAAAATATTCGAATTTGAATCTGGGGTGATATTCTACATCCTGTTCTGAGGTTGAATTAGAAATTTGAGAAATTTGTAATTTTACATGATTTGGCAACCCTGTAATTTCCATGTATGGAGGGCCAAGCCTCAACAACTTATCAATAAAAACTATAGTAACTATGAGTTTTTCTACTATATTTCTCTTTCCAATTCTTGGATTCTCCATTCCGTTTCTCTATCACTCTCTCTCATTTCTGAATTCTCCTTCTCTTTTCACAGTTATGCGGTCTCCGGCACGAAAACCTTAACCTGCTGCATGGCTGCTACGTGGGATCTGGGGAGGTGGCTCTAGTCTCGGACTTCTGTCAGAGGGGATCCCTGGAGGATGTACTGGTCAAAGACGTCATCAAACTGGACTGGAGTTTCCGGCTTTCGCTACTAACTGATCTAGTTCGGGTGAGAGATATTGTCATAAAATCATTCTAAAAACATGTTAAACTTAATTATTATTACTGAACGAAAATCCAAATTGAATGCTGTAATTCACCCCGAAGACTTCTGCTACTGCAAATATCGACAACAGGGTTGACAGCTAGATGGAAATTCGATGAGCGCTACTATTCAAAAATTATTTGTCAGCCCGGGAATCGAACCCAGTATTTTTTAATATACTTTTTGAATATATATAATTTTTGAATAGTAGCGCTCATCGAATTCCATCTAGCTGTTCACCCTGTTGTCAATATTTGCAGTAGCAGTAGTCTTCGGGGTGAATTACAGCATTTAATTTGGATTTTAGTTTAATAATAATTCTTAATTTATTAGCATTTGAATAATTGCAATATCTCAGTAATTTCCATCAGTATGATAAACTTATTATAGAACCATACTAAACTGAAAATAATTAAGGACTGTAAAATTTTGTGAAGTGAACAACTACAAGACTTAGCCTATTTCGGACTATGTGTAACCTTATCTAAATTTGGGAGAGGAATAGCGCAAGGTTACCTTATTTTTCCCTCGCTATCATTTTGATAATGTGCTCATTGTATCAATCGATAAGCTTACAGACAATGTATAATCTTAACCAGATTTCGAAGAGGAATAGCACAAGGTTACCTTTTTTTCCCTCCCTATCATTTTGATGATGTGCTTATTGTATCAATCAATAAAGAATGAAGAGTAGGATGAGAGAGTATACTCGACCCAGCAAGTGCTGCGATCTAGTGGTCAATTTTGAAAACATTCACTTTCAACTAACGACCAATCAGGAGAAAGTAGGGGAAAATTGGAGTAGTGTCATAGTCTGGAGCTTGCTTGTGATTGGTCCGTCATATCTAGGCTTAAAATCGACATAATAATGGATCCAAAAAGTGTTTAAAAAGCGTATTTAATTGAATTTCATGCTGTTCTCTAATTCAAATTCAACATTATTATTTTCAGTACGGATTTAAATTGAATAAATTTTGTGCAACAAACTATTTTCAAAATTGCTCAAATTCGTAGATTTTCTTCACTACTTTAAAGGCATAAATCAATATTTATACTATCGATACTGTTATTAATGCTCTTTTACAATAGGAATAATACTTTTTCCTACAGTTACGTTGAAAAGTGGCCATTGCTGCACTGATTACAGAACGCAAGGAATCACTTTTCCGCTCTAGTGCGGGAATAGTATATTTCGCACCTTGAGCAGAAAATGAGATTTTTCCAGCTCGAAATCGGTTGTCAAGTCCGAGGCCGTAGGCCGAGGACTAGAAAAGATTCAGAGCTGGAAAAACATTTTGGCCTGTGGTGCAAACGATATTTTTCGCCACACTACAGGTATTGCTGACAAAATAAATAAAGAATACAAAATAAAGAATATACTCATTAAGCTATCGTACCTATCTCTTGATTTTAGTGGTAGAAGATTTGCAGTCAGGATTTCAGATTCTTTTAAAATTTCACTTGGAATACCACAGTCATCTTCAAGCATTTTTGAAAATTCGGAATGCACTAATCAACAATAAATAATTGAATAAAACTGGTTGCGAAGCGAATTAGTTTGATTTGAAACTGGAACTGAAATCATGGCGACTTCAGCTGATGATGAAAGTGGACACTCGCCCGATCTAGCGGATGACTTATTAACTACTTCCATGAGCGGCTGGAAAGAGACAACTTTCTGGCCTAGACCGGAAAAGAAACCCTTTTCTGACGTCGTCTGCAAACAAGGTCTTTCAGATCTACGTAGGGACTGGAAAACAGCTGCTTTCTGTGCAGTGTGGCAAAAAAATTTTTCCTGCACTCCAGATTTGCAACATGGCAACGCAAAATAGTTAGTAGGTTATATTGAGCACCAGTGCAGCAAAATCAAAATTAAGTTGGTAACAGTGACTGTGGTGCATGTTATAAGAATCGTGAGGTGGTTGACAACAATGGATGCTAGCAGTTGACAGCACACAGACGACCCCCCCCCCACCACCATTCAAACACATTACACACATACTACATTCTATTTTATTTATTAATAATAAAATTACACAGATATATATTTGATGCATCTCAGGGAATTTTACTCATAATTACCCACTTTTCATATTCAATGGTAACTGTAGGAAAAACTTAATGTGAAATATCGCCTACGGCTCGGGCGTAAACGTTTCTTTCGGTGCAGCAAACTGTCACTCTGCGCACTAGTTGCACGAATAACTATTTTAATGTTTGAGATTGATAATTTGTATTTTTCAGGGTCTGAGATACCTGCACTCAGTGCCCGGAAGGTGTCACGGACGTCTGACGTCACGCAACTGCGTCATAGACGGACGATGGGTGCTCAAAATCACTGACTACGGTCTCGGGTCATTCTTCGCCAAGCAGAATGTTCCCATACCACCGGCCACTGCTAGAGGTCAGTCAATCGATCAACCTTGGAATGAGAAACATTTATAATCATGGATAAATAATACCACCGATCTAAGCCTGTTTAGAACTAAGCCTTGTACGGCTCATCTCACACTTACGCGACTCAGGTGGAGAAGAGACTCGACTCTAGTGGAGAGCATGTGTTTCCAAATGGTGACACTCAGACCAGTCGATTCTAGTCTCCGCAACGTCACCATTTGGAAACACGTGCTCTCGACTAGAGTCTCTTCTCGACCTAAGTGTGAGTTGAACCTAAGATCTATTTATTATTTAGTATTTGGTAATACCAGAGTTGAAGTCCATTCCCCTAATTCAATTATTCTGAATTATCAATCTGGATTCTCAGATAAGTGAAAGTTACCAGCACAGTGAAAATATAAGTTCCATGAGCTCAGATAAGACTACATTTTCAGTACCGGTCACTTTCACCAAAGAGGAAAAATAGAATAAGAAGATATCCCATGGTATAGGTCGTTTATTTTCCTAATTTCAAGCAGATATTTTGTTAAATCAAGCCGACTACTGTCTATTATTACTGTGTTGTTGGGAGTGTAAGAGTGTAAGAAGGGCACAGTATGAGAGACTACCAGCGTCACATAGCTTCACTGAAAAAGGACTACAAAGACTATCGGCTTCAGTTAACAGTAAAATTTGGAACATAAACAACCTATTGTGGCCGCTACCTATACCATGCTATAACATTCTTCTCATGCTAGATTTGCTCTATGGTTGTACGCAATTCATAAATTCATGAATTATTTAACAACAAATTATGTATTTATTTTCTTGTAAAACTGTTGTAAAACATGAATCAATTAACATACTGCATCTCTATAATTACTTTATCCCAAAGTGTATTATCAGTCTTTATTCATAGTTCATAGATATAGGTGGTATAGGCCAATAATTAATCTACAGTGTGGGCAAATAACTAATCATTAGATCAATGTTCTTACATCACTTTTGTGAATAACTCATAAATATGTCCTTAATGATTTCTGTATTGGCCTTACTAGTAAATTCATACAATTCTTGGTTTTCCAAATTCATTTATATGTTAAATGCTTTCTTCATCACATTATTAATCTAGAACAGATCATATCAGATACAAAAGAATATCTACACATAAAAAACCTAGTAGTATTATTTTCTCTATGCTCATACTGCATATTCTGTTCTTTGCATTGTCATCACCAATAATCCATCGATTTTTCAAATTTTTCTCTTCATCTATGTTTCAGATCTGCTATGGACAGCCCCAGAGCTACTTCGTAATGATGAGCTGCGCATGCGTGGTGGAAGTCAAGCAGGCGACGTGTATAGTCTGGCAATAATTATGCAAGAAGTGGTGGTGAGAGGGGAGCCTTTCTGTATGCTCTCTCTCACTCCTCAAGGTCAGATATGGAGAAGTTTCCACAAAATACATAAAATGTTGAAAATCATATTATAAACATTGTTTTGAACTGTTCTAGAAGTGAGATATTATTGCTACAGGCATTCAGCCCTGTTTTTTTAAACTGTTGATGAACGTGATTTTTTAGAGGGTATTTTTATAGGTGATGGTTTCTTGATCCAATCAGAGCTGCGATGTATTAACACACTTTTTTCTATGTATTTCACAATCACTGTTGAAAATGATCGCGAGATCAGTCAGTAAGTAGAAGATTTTCATAAATATTTGACTGCATGTCGTGTGAAATACATTGAAAAAAGTGGGTGTTTTTATCTTCATTTGATTGATCCTTCTGATTTTCTCAATAACAAATGTTCCTACAGGACCTAATCACATTCTTATTTGAATCCTCACAAATTGAATTTATTAGATTACATTTAAAAGCATCCACAGAAGAAAGTAAAATCAGGATCAAATTGATAGGAGATCGATTAAGGGCCCATTAATAGCTGATCGAGGAGTTTAGTTAATAAGAGATTTCAATTCACGAACACTGGAATACAGCTCAGATAACTGATTAGGTGGACGCATCTTAACTTCGTATTATACATTATTAGATTTCGAACTCTCTTTTGAATAACTGATGATTAAGTAATTAAGTACACTTATCAGTATCAGTGAACGGTGTCAGTGTTCGGTGAGAATATTGTTCTTGTGAGTTCTTATGGGAGTATTCATACTTTCTCTGCCGGGCTGAGTGAGAATAGTACCATTGAAACACATGAAGATTATATTTTTACTATATTAGTCACTGATTCTGATACTGATATGGGAAAATCCGCCCTAATAGTCCTGTCACTATATACATTGGTGCTTGCAATTTATATTTCCTACAGCTACGTTGAAAAGTGGCCATTGCTGCACTGATTACAGAACGCAAAGAATCACTTTTCCGCTCTAGTGCGGGAAAAATTTTTCTGCACTCCAGATTTGCAACATGGCAACGCAAAATACTTAGTAGGTTATATGGAGCAACAGTGCAGCAAAATCAAAATGAAGTTGGTAACAGTGACTGCTGTGGCTGCTATAGTGAGCAGAGGTGCAACCAAGCACAACGCGCTAATTATTACATTATATATTATAACCAAGGACAGGGACAGCACAGCCGCACCCACCCACAACACACACCACACAGCCGCCTCGCCATTCAAACACACATACATTATTCAGGCAATTTTACCCATAATTACCCACTTTTCATATTCAATGCTAACTGTAGGAAAAACTTAATGTGAAATACGTGCGCAAAGTTCCTCTGCTGCACTCAAGAAACCATTCCGCCCTCGCCTTTTCTTTCGGTGCAGCAAACTGTCACTTTGCGCACTAGTTGCACAAATAACTATTGTAGTTCTGATTTTTCAATATATTATTTGGGTACATAAGAGAAGTCCAGAACCAATTTCTTCATGCAAAATTTCCTTGTGCTATGTACAGAGTGGCCCAAAAACCTCGTATTTTCGGTTCATTTTCCAGCTTTCAGCTATTTCCGCCAAATCCAGTGATCGGACAGAAAAATTAGCTCTTGCCTTTTTTTAAGATTATAAAATTCTAAATGGAATGAGATCATTCGGAACTCTCTATCTCCAATGAGTACTGAGTTATAATTTTTCAAAAATGAGTGAAATTTGAAAAAAATCAATTTTGATTATATTTAGTATTCAATCAACAATATATCCCGATTGTTACAATCTAGATATAAAATTCATATTTCCTCTGGGCGTAATTTTGTGCTCTACAATCTGAGACTAGGTAGAGCGCTCTATATCATATAGATTTCCAGGTACACCTGAAAACAATGCTCCCTGTATTGTGTAAAAGACCTTATTTTCAGCTTCAACAATCATCACCATCTATATTGTTTCCACAGTGATGTTTCACACAATGATATGAGTTCATGAGATTAGTTCTATGAGAATCACCCGTTAGATGCACTTCTTTTCAGTATTTGCTAGTAGAGAGGCGCGCTTAAGGACACCTCAAGGATCAAAAATTCAAACACTTATAACTTTTGACGCAATGCTCAGATCTCATCATAGTACACTTCATTTTCCTTGGCTCGTCAAGGCGGTTCAAAATCATGCATTACAAGTCAAATTCGGTCAAAAAATGGAAACTTTATTGTTGAGTGTACTTGAGCCCATATTCCCATACACAAAAAAATGACCAATTTCTGTCCGATCACTGGATTTGGCGGAAATAGCTGAAAACTGAATAATGAACCGAAAATACGACGTTTTTGGGTCATTCTGTATATAGCACAAGGAGATTTTGAAGGAAGAAATTAGTTCTGGACTTGTCGCATGTACCCAAATAATATATTAGAAAATCAGAACTACAATTAAAAAATTTCGAAATAGATGGAAAGCGCACATAGACAGAATGCCAACCGGTAGAATCCCTGTGAAAGCACTCAATTATAAATCAGCAGGTAAGAGAGACGTTGAAAGACCAAGGAGAAGCTGGTCCTAAAACTAGACACGATTTTAAAGTTGAATTTTAATCATATATTTGATAAATTTAAATTTCCAAGGCTATCTTAAAGACCGGAACAGGCAATCGTGCCTATACTGTGGAAGTCTGAAGAAGAAGAAGGAGAACTACAATAGTTATTTGTGCAACTAGTGCGCAAAGTGACAGTTTGCTGCACCGAAAGAAACGTTTACGCCCGAGCCGTAGGCGAGGGCGGAATGGTTTCTTGAGTGCAGCAGAGGAACTTTGCGCACGTATTTCACATTAAGTTTTTCCTACAGTTACCATTGAATATGAAAAGTGGGTATTTATGGGTAAAATTGCCTGAAATGCATCAAATGTTTTTCTGTGTAATTTTATTATTGATAAAAACCTTAATCCTAAAATCCTAAAGTCCTCGTTGTCCTTGGTTATAATATATAATGAATAATAATTAGCGCGTTGTGCTTGGTTGCACCTCTGCTCACTATAGCAGCCACAGCAGTCACTGTTACCAACTTCATTTTGATTTTGCTGCACTGTTGCTCCATATAACCTACTAAGTATTTTGCGTTGCCATGTTGCAAATCTGGAGTGCAGAAAAATTTTTTCCCGCACTAGAGCGGAAAAGTGATTCTTTGCGTTCTGTAATCAGTGCAGCAATGGCCACTTTTCAACGTAACTGTAGGAAATATAAATTTCAAGCACCACCCCTTCTTTATGTCTATATTGACTGGACTATAAATTATGTAAAATAGACATTCTGCGGTTAACACATGATGATGAGATATTCTCTCTTGTATTATCTCATGATAAGTAATTGCTTACATGTTCTATATTTACAGAAATAATAGAGAAAGTGAAACACCCGCCACCCCTGATTAGGCCGTCTGTATCCAAGGGGCGCCGCCCCTCCAGAAGCCATCAACATAATGCGCCAATGCTGGGCCGAGGCACCTGAAAGCAGACCACATCTTGATTCCGTCTACGACCTGTTCAAAACACTCAACGATGGCAGGTAACCATAGTCAGGTCCACGTTATAACGGCAGTTATCGATCAACATTGGTGTTTATCCATAACTATACATTACCTCTAAATATTTATCTGTTTTAATATTAGACCTATTATTATCCAACAAATTGATATTTATATCTCCAATCAAAACTGTGTCCCCTGCTGGGAGAGAATTTAGAGCATTATTTAGAGCTTTATTTGATAAAGCGTTGAGAAATTGATTATAGAATAAACATTTTACTATAGTGAGGTCCACGTTATAATGGCAGTATTCGATCAACATTGGTGTTGCTATCCTTTTCTAGCTCCTCAACGTTGCTAGATCATTTCCCACTTTTCTTCTGAATAGAACTGCTATAGTGGGGTCCACGTTATAATGGCAGTGGAGAAAGATAGGAGAACAATGTTGCCGATCCTCTGTCTTGTCAATGCCTTCCATGGACGGTATCAGATACATGTTTATTGATGTATTCTTAACTAAAGATGGAATTTCCGTCAAGCTGTTTACCCTGTTGTCAGTATTTGCAGTAGCAGAAGTCTTCGGGGTGAATTACAGCATTTAATTTCAATAATAATAAGTAATATTAACTGTTCATTCTCGTTTAAAATCATAAATTATATTTTATTAAACAATAAATTATACTTTTCAATAATTTCGTAATGAATTCACATAATTGAAATATTTCGAAATAGGTATATTATAACGTTGCCGATCCTCCGTCTTGTCAATGTCTTCTATAGACGGTACTGCAACTGATACAGAATAATTGATGTAATATGTATATTATATATATATTTTATTGAAATAATATTTTTCAATAGTCTCATAATGAATTTGAAATATTTCGTAAATTACTTTTTTATTCTACATTCTTAAAAGACTGTTAATCCACTGACTGACCATATTTTGTTAATCAATTATCAATTATTCTAAATTGTTGAAAGACGATCTGGCAACAGAGCAAAGCGAGAAAGAGATAGCGCTATCCGCTTTGTTGAATGATAGACAAGGATAGCAATACCATTGCTAATCAAACACTGCCATTACAACGTGGACCTCACTATAGTAAAATTATAATTCTATAATTAGTTTCTCAAAGCTTTATCAAATGAAGCTTTCACTTGTCAAAGTTTATCAAAGAATATTGTTGAAGGTTTATTAACTCACACGTATTTTATGAAGTTGGGTTATGATTTTTTGAGCCAAGAGAAGTTCAAAATAGAGATCAACAAAGAATCTTTCAAATATTAGAAATGAAGCAAGAAGCAAATAACAATACATTAGTTCGCATTTCAATCATATAATTATCTATCTATTTTATTGTACGAATGACGCTAAATTAGGAATATTTGTATACATTTTCTCTTCTAAATATTTGAAAATAGTTATGTGATTCTTTGGCATATAATAATGTTATTTAGTGAACTGCCACAAACTTGGGCAGAAGCTGAGTTTCATTTGTTAGAAAGAAAGAAGTTATATTTTTGGTTAGTAAAAAATTCTTTTTATCCTCTTGACAAGTATTTAGAACTTGAAATTCATGACCTTTAGCTGTAAATAATGTAAAGTATTGTGTAGTATTGACTTGATAATATTTTGAAAATTTGTAAAATTTGAAAATTATTGTCAATTTGACGTTGCTCATAACATCTATGTTTTATAGCTATAAAATTATATTTATCTATTTGAATAAACTCTTTATTCTTCTCCTTCTTCAACGTACATTATGTCAGGGAATAGTTGTCTTAATATTATTTGACTCTATCATATAATCTATTAATTTGTATGTTTCAGAAAATCGAATTTCGTGGACACCATGTTTGAACTGCTGGAGAAATATTCGGATAATCTGGAGGAGATAATACTGGAGAGAACTGAGCAACTCTATGTGGAGAAAAGGAAGACTGACCAGTTGCTGAACAGGATGCTTCCCAGGTCATAAATTAATCATTAAAGTTCATAGTAATCTAAGTTTGAACTCCAATAAAACTGAGGTTCTACCAAAGTTGACAATAGAATAAAACAAATTCCAAGGAAGACTGATCAGTTACTGAATAGGATCCTTCCCAGGTCATAGATTAATCATCAAAGTTTATAGTAATCTAAGTTTAAACTCCAATAAAACTGAGGTTCTACCAAAGTTGACAATAGAATAAAAACAATTCGAAGGAAGACTGATCAGTACTGAATAGGATCCTTCCAGGTCATAGATTAATCATCAAAGTTTATAGTAATCTAAGTTTGAACTCCAATAAAACTGAGGTTCTACCAAGTTGACAATAGAATAAAACAAATTCCAAGGAAGACTGATCAGTTACTGAATAGGATCCTTCCCAGGTCATAGATTAATCATCAAAGTTTATAGTAATCTAAGTTTAAACTCCAATAAAACTGAGGTTCTACCAAAGTTGACAATAGAATAAAAACAATTCGAAGGAAGACTGATCAGTTACTGAATAGGATCCTTCCCAGGTCATAGATTAATCATCAAAGTTTATAGTAATCTAAGTTTGAACTCCAATAAAACTGAGGTTCTACCAAAGTTGACAATAGAATAAAACAAATTCCAAGGAAGACTGATCAGTTACTGAATAGGATCCTTCCCAGGTCATAGATTAATCATTAAAGTTCATAGTGATCTAAGTTAAACTCCAATAAAACTGAGGTTCTACCAAAGTTGACAATAGAATAAAAACAATTCGAAGGAAGACTGATCAGTTACTGAATAGGATGCTTCCTTGGTCATAGATTAATCATTAAAGTTTATAGTAATGTAAGTTTAAACTCCAATAAAACTGAGGTTCTACCAAAGTTGACAATAGAATAAAAACAATTCCAAGGAAGAATGATCAGTTACTGAATAGGATCCTTCCCAGAACATAGATTAATCATCAAAGTTTATAGTAATCTAAGTTTAAACTCCAATAAAACTGAGGTTCTACCAAAGTTGACAATAGAATAAAAACAATTCCAAGGAAGACTGATCAGTTACTGAATAGGATGCTTCCTTGGTCATAGATTAATCATTAAAGTTCATAGTGATCTAAGTTAAACTCCAATAAAACTGAGGTTCTACCAAGTTGACAATAGAATAAAAACAATTCCAAGGAAGATGATCAGTTACTGAATAGGATGCTTCCTTGGTCATAGATTAATCATTAAAGTTCATAGTAATCTAAGTTTAAACTCCAATAAAACTGAGGTTCTACCAAAGTTGACAATAGAATAAAAACAATTCCAAGGAAGAATGATCAGTTACTGAATAGGATCCTTCCCAGGTCATAGATTAATCATCAAAGTTTATAGTAATCTAAGTTTAAACTCCAATAAAACTGAGGTTCTACCAAAGTTGACAATAGAATAAAAACAATTCCAAGGAAGACTGATCAGTTACTGAATAGGATGCTTCCTTGGTCATAGATTAATCATTAAAGTTCATAGTAATCTAAGTTTAAACTCCAATAAAACTGAGGTTCTACCAAAGTTGACAATAGAATAAAAACAATTCCAAGGAAGACTGATCAGTTACTGAATAGGATGCTTCCTTGGTCATAGATTAATCATTAAAGTTCATAGTAATCTAAGTTTAAACTCCAATAAAACTGAGGTTCTACCTGTTATGGATAAAAATGAATTAAGGTTTAAATAAGAGTTATATGAGTTAATGGAGTTATATGAGCTATAACTCCAATAAAACTGAGGTTCTACCTGTTATGGATAAAATGATTTTTTTTCTCATTTTTACTATAAAGTTTCTGAAATTTGTTCTTGTATTAATTTTAATTGCATTGTATTATTTTCTTATGTAACTTGCTATTATTATTTTGAATATAAAAAGGGAGATGTTATGGAGATAGTGGTGGCATTGAACGGGAGTGAATAAACAAGATGTCTGAACAACGATGTTTATGATTATTTCCTGTTCAACTAAATAGTGTTATTAAAATATAAAACACTACCAAAGTTGACAATAGAATGAAACCAATTCCAAGGAAGACTGATCAGTTACTGAATAGGATGCTTCCCAGGTTATAAATTAACCATTAAAGTTCATAGTAATCTAAGTTCAAGCTCACTAATTAAGGACTGAAATTTTGTGATGTGAACATCTACAAGACTTGACCTATTTCGGACTATGTGTAACCTTATCTAAATTTGGGAGAGGAATAGCACAAGGTTACCTCATTTTTTCTCTCCCTATCATTTTGATGATGTACTTATTGTATCAATCAATAAAGAATAAACTCTGATAAAACTCAGGTTCTACCAAGGTTGACAGTACAATAAAACCGATTCAAAACTTGCATAGAACTGTGTTTTTTGTTGAATTTTGCAGTTCAATAGCTCGAAATCTAATAAAAAAGTTAGAACATGGAATAAAAAAGTTTAAACATGAATGAAACTGAGTTTATACTCAAATGAAACCGATGTTTCTATCAAATTATGGAGTTCAGTGGCAAAATCAAATAAAACAAACTTTGAACATCGAATAAACTCAAGTTTGAACTTGAAAAAAGACTGAGTATAAACTGCAGAGTTTGTTCAGTAACAAAAGAACTGAGGTTCTTATTGAATCTTGCAGTTTGGTAGTAAAATTGAACAAAACCAAGTTCAAGCTAGAATGAATGAATAGAGCTGAGTTTTATTACTCGAATGAAACCGAGGTCTCTATCAAATTCTGCTGTTCAGTAACAAAATCTGATGAAACCAAGTTTAAACATCAAATAAACTCAAGTTTAAACATCAAATAAACTCAAGTTCAAACTTGAAAAGACATATAGATTCTTGTTGAACTCTGCATTTTTTAGTAGTTAAATCAAACAAAATCAAGTTCAAGCTAGAATAAATGAATAAAACTAAGTTTATACACGAATGAAACTATGGCTCCTATCAAATTCTGCAGTTCAGTAACAAAATTGAATGAAACCAAGTTTGAGCATCCAATAAACTCTAATTCAAACATGAATAAAACTGAGTTTATACTTGAATAAAACCGAGGTTTCTATCAAATTCTGCAGTTCAGTTGCAAAATCGAATCAAACCAAGTTTAAACATAAAATAAACTCTAGTTAGAACTTGAAGAGACTTATATTCTTGTTAATTCTGTAGTTTTTAGTAGTGAAATCGAACAAAATCAAGTTTTAGCTAGAATACATGAATAAAACTGAGTTTATACTCGAATGAAACCGAGGTTCATATCAAATTTTGCAGTTCACTAACAAAATCTAATGAACTCGAGTTTAAATTTGAATAAAACCATAGAGAAACAATAGCGTAAGTAGATATCCCATGGTATAGGGAGTTAATGTCGCAACTTTTACTGTTATCTCAAGCCGATAGTTCATGTAATTCGTTCCCGTGAAGCTGTGTGACACTGGTAGTCTCTCATATTGTGCCGTTCATACACTCTCACCCCAACAAAACAGTAAAAATTGATAATAATCGACAGTAATCGGCTTGAGATAGCAGTAAAAGTTGCGACATTAACGCCCTATACCATGGGATATCTACTTACGCTATTGTTTCTCTATGATAAAACCATAGGTGAAGGATGAGTAAGGATAAGGATAACTATATTATTCTTGTCTCTGATAAAACTGAGGTTCTTGTTGAATTCTGCAGTTTGATAGTAAAATCGAACAAAACCAAGTTCAAGCTAGAATAAATTAATAAAACTGAGTTTATACTCGAATGAAACCGAGGTTCATATCAAATTCTGCAGTTCAGTAGCAAAATCTAATAAAATCAAGTTTAAACACCGAATAAACTCTAGTTTAAACATGAATAGAACTGAGTTTATACTCAAATGAAACCGAGGTCTCTATCAAATTTTGTCGTTCAGTAACAAAATTGAATGAAACCAATTTTATACTTGAATAAAACTGAGTTTATAAACTCGAATGAAACCGAGGTTTCTATCAAACTCTGCAATTCAGAAGCAAAATCGAATAAAACCAAGTTTAAACTTGAATAAGACTGAGGTGCTTGTTGAATTCTGCTTGCAGTTTAGTGGTAAAATCGATCAAAACCAAGTTTAAACTGGAATAAAACTGGTTTTGTGTTGTCTGTTGCAGTTCAGTAGCGGACAAACTGAAGGTTGGCGAGAAGGTGGACCCGGAGGAATTCGAGGAGGTGACCATCTACTTCTCCGACATCGTGGGCTTCACTGCATTTGTCAGCGATTTCCACTCCCTTCCAAGTGGTCGCTCTATTGAACGAGCTCTATACACGCTTTGATGCCACCATTAATGCATACAATGTCTACAAGGCAAGTCATATTATTTATCATTTTTCCTTTTCATAGTCTTTTCGTCTTCTTTTTCTTCGGCCTTGTTTTCTTGTTGTTGTTCATCTTCTTGTTCTTCTCCTCTTCCTCCTCCAACTGATTCACCTCCTTCTTCTTCAGTCGTCGTCTCCTTCTTCAGTCGTCTTTCTCAATCTCCTCTTGTGTTCTTCTTCATCTCCTTATTCTACTCCTCCAACTTCTTTTTCTTAATCTCCTCATCATCGTATTCCTTTTCCCCTTTTCTTGTTGTTCTTCTCATGTACCTCCAATTGACTTACCACCTCTTTATTCTGTCGTCTTCCTTCTTCTTCTTCTTCTCCTTCTCCTTCTTATTTTCTTCTTCTACTCCTTCTTCTCCTTCTCATCCTTCTCCTGCCTCCTTTTTCTGCTCTTTTCCTTCTTCATCATCTCCTCCTTCTTCATCATCTCCTCCTCCCCATCTCATCTCTCTTCTTCTACACCCACTTATCTACTTCCTTCTCCTTATTCTTCATCTTCTTCGTCTTCTACGTCTCATAACTTCTTCTTCAACTTCTTCCTTCTTCCTCATCTTCTCCTCCTTCTTCCTCTTTTTCTTCTTCCCCCTCTTCTTCTTATTTTCCTCTTCTACTCCTTCTTCTCCTTCTCCTGCCTCCTTTTTCTGCTCCTTCCCTTCTTCATCTTCTCCTCCTCCTCCTCCTCCTCCTCCTCCTCCTCCTCCATCTCATCTTTCTTCTTCTCCATCTACTTCTCCACGCCCTTCTCCTTCTTCTTCATCTTCTTCGTCTTCTACTACTTCTTCTTCTTCTTCTTCTTCTTCTTCTTCTCCTACTTCTTCCTTCTTCCTCATCTTCTCCTTCTTCTTATTTTTCTCTTCTTCTCCTTCTCATCCTTCTCCTGTCTTCTTCTCCTGCTCCTCCTCCATCGCATTCTTCTTCTCCACCTCTCTTCATTTCTTCACTTCCTCCTCCTTCGTCTTCTTCTTTTTCTTCTTCTACCTCTCCTTCTCCTGTCTTCTTCTTCCTTCTCCTTCTTATCTTTTCCTTCTCCTTTTCCTCCTTCTTCTCCTTTTTCTCCTCCTTTTCCTTATTATGTGGAATTGCCAATATCGCATATTTAGCTTTTATTTCAATTATGGAGAAATCCCACAATATCACTGTACATAGAGTGGATTAAATTATTCCTATTGATTCTATTAATGTTTTGTTGTTCAGGTAGAAAAAACTAGGAGACGTTTATATGTATATTTTATTTTTTAGGAGACTAGTAGATTTTATTTTATTAATCATTCAATTCTCAAATGTTTTGTTGTTGCAGGTAGAGACAATAGGAGACGCGTATATGGTGGTGGGAGGCTTGCCTGTGCGGGTGGCCGACCATGCTGAGCAGATAGCCACCATGGCACTGGACCTTCTGCATGAGAGTGGACAATTCCGCATCAGACATCTCCCCGACACCCCTCTCCAGATCAGGATTGGCCTGCATACTGGTCAGTAGAATTCTTGGAGTTACTACCACAAATTCACTAGAATAGAGAGATACTGATTTCGGATGTGAACTCAGTCAACCAAGAGATCTAGGCCCATATATGAACCATATTTTACCAAACTAAGATAGATTAGCTGTTCGTTAAATACTATAGCGAGGTCCACTTTATAATGGCAGTGGAGAAAGATAGGAGATCAACGTTGCCAATCCTCAGTCTTGTCAATGCCTTCTATAGACGGTAGCTGATACAGGTTTATTGATGTAATATTAGCTGTTTATTCACATTTTAAAAAATCAATTATATTTTATTGAGCAAGATATTACATTTTTCAATAATTTCATGGTGAATTTTAATAATTAAGATGGAATATTTTGTTGATTAATTATTAATTTCACATTGTTGAAAGTCAATGTGGCATCAGAGCAAATCGAGAAAGAGATAACGTTATCCGCTTTGCTGAATGATAGACAAGGATAGCAATACCATTGCTAATCAAGCACTGCCATTATAACGTGAACCTCACTATAGGATACTAGGAATGTAACTCATTATCAAAGTTAGCAGGCTATTGTCTACTAACGTTGACTCAATATGATAAATTCGACCATAGGCTATCTTCTGGTAAACGCGTGTTAACGTTAACCATTGACGTTTATCGCTGATCTTGTATTGTTAGAGACTTGTTGTATATTCCTGTGCAACTCAATTAAATTTAAGTGAATTGAATGTGTTTTTCACTTGTTTATAACTACATATATCTCATTCCTGTCAAATTTCGTGAGAATGTATTGCCGCGTTGAATCTGTAGCTGCGTTTACACCAAATTTATTAACAAAATGTTTATTTTTCCGTCCTTATAGATTCTGTTATCCTATTATATTAAGCGAGCAATTTCTGTATTTATATATCTGGTTATTTATGTTTATTAAAGGATCTCGAAAACGGCTCTAACGATTTTCACGAAATTTGGAACATAGTAGGTTTATAATATAAAGATTCGATTGCACTAAGTCTCATCCTTGGGAAAACTCGCTGAACGACATTAAAAGGATAATTTATCCTTGGCTGGAACAGCTGTGGATAGTAAAAAAGTGAGTGAGCGAGAGAGTATGTAAAATAAAAATATCGCATCCCCGAAATTCATAAGATGACACATAACCAGCTGTGAAATATAAACACGATCATTTTAGAGAATTGTGTTCTGTTTATCAATAAATAAAAATAACGAGCGAAGCTCGGTGCCCCGATATTTAGATTGAACGGAACTTGGCAAACACATGTTCATCATGTGTGTGATAATTTATGTTCAATCTAATAGAATCTATGAGAACGGAAAAATAAACATTTTGTTAATAACTTTGGTGTAAACGCAGCTTAAACCATCAAGTTGAATGTTAGACCTCACTTCGCTTGGTCGATAATTACTATTTTTTATAGATGAATCTGAGCTATTTCTTTTAAATTTACTCATAGATCTATGATAATTTCATGAATTTATGACATTTTTTCAGGACCCTGCTGCGCCGGCGTAGTAGGTCTCACGATGCCACGCTACTGTCTGTTCGGAGACACGGTCAACACAGCGTCACGCATGGAGTCGTCCAGCGCACCCTGGCGAATACATCTGTCGGAGGCCACATTCAGGAGACTCAAAATGGCCGACGGCTTCCAGTTGGAGTACAGAGGGCTGACCGAGATCAAGGGCAAGGGGCGAATGCCGACTTATTGGTTGCTGGGGAAGGAAGGGTTTTGTAAACCCTTGCCAAGGTAACTTACTTCAAGATGAGATTGATTAATTTGTATCATTGTAAAATACCTTGTTTTGTAAACCAAGGTTTGTAGAAATATAAATTAATTATATTTCTACATTGTTGAAAAACGATCTGGCATCGGTGCGGAGGTATAACAGGAAAGTGATATATTTCTTGTTTAATGATAGAGAATTTATCTTACATTAATTTATAGTTATTTTCAGTTACATTTATTCATCTTACGCACACTTCAAAATTTGAAGCATCTGAATTCAAAAATCTACTTTGTGAAAATAATTAATGATGGAAATATTTGTGTAGTAGACAACTACAATACTTAAACTATTTTGGAATATGTGTAGCCTTATCTAAATTTGGGAGAGGAATAGCACAAGGTTACCGTATTTTTTCTCTCCCTATCATTTTGATGATGTACTTATCATATGAATCGATAAAGAATAAAATAAACCTTATTCCAGACCACTTCCTCATAGACTCTAAGATAAGTAGAAAAACCAAACTAGAAATAAAAACCTGGACATACAGTAACTTTTTTCCATATCAACTTATGAATCTCGAGATTTCTGCTCAAACTACTGTTTGCAAGGCCAATTCTTTCAGATACATCTGTTGAAAGTGGACTCGCTTACAATATTTTTGCACATTTTTTCTCTTTTTCCCCACTTTCTTCTCCAATACTTCCCTTTTCTTCTCCTCTTCACCATTCATTCCTTAATTTTATACCCTCTACCTGCCTATTACATGGGAAACGATAGTTGGTTAGGGATTTTTCCTCCATTCTTCCTTTTCAGCACACCCCGCCATGAAGCCTGTTTTAGTATTTCATTGTAAACTTATTTTTGATTGTGATTTTTTGTGTTTTGATTTCTTTTATGTATATTGTATTGTGTTGATTTAAATAAAAATTGATTGATTGAAAAAGTTACAAGATAACAATATGAAGAAACAAGTGGATACAGGCAATAACAAAAAAAACAATAATATACAAATGGACGATCTGTGGTGCAAAATTATGTTCATTTATTGATATTTTTTTCAAAAATATTATTGAATATTTGATAGTTAGTTTTAATGATACACTCAACAACTGTACTGCCATCTCACTCTTTATCCTTGTTTTGCAGGCTGGACGAAACCACCCCTCTGACTCAAACAACCCTCTCCCTCTCAGCCAGACCTCCCCGTCTCAGCCACCAGCTCTCTCTGGACCCCCGCCTGCTAGACACCAGCGGAGGGGCAGGGGGCACCTCCCCCCACCACGAGCACCCATCCCGCCGGAAGTGGGGAGGCATCCAGCGACAGATGACCTTTGAAGCCGGGGAACACGGGGGAGGAGCATTCCCAGAATCCCACAGCTTCGTGTTCCCAGATCCCCGCAACAAGAGCTCATCATCTGACCTTGAATCCACAGGAATCTCCTTCATCGGAGGTGACCCTAAAGCTGCTTCCGCCTCAAACTTATCCCATCGCAAGGCAGTACTCCGTAGAACCGGTCATGAAGACCTCAGTAGACCTTACAACCTCTACAGATGCCTTTCCCCAGCCACTGGTAGCATTTCCGGACGAACCGGAAGTACTTCCGGTCTAACCGGAAGTGGGATCACTCAGACCGGAAGTAACACCCCAAAAACCGGAAGTATTACTAGCAAACCATCCCTGAGACGGCAGTTCAGCGTTGATTTGGCTCCCGTTCAGCAGAGGGTGTGTAAGCAGAATTCAGCATGTGCTGATCTGGAGAGTATCAACGAATTGCCTCCGAAATCAGCTGATGATGTGAGGTCTAGTTCGGCGTATTCGGTTTCATTTGAATCGCTCAACTGATCCCGGCTTTTGGTGTGGAGTCAGCGGGCCAGTTGGCTTAGGAGTAGGGAAGGGTCAAGGTCAGCAAGTACTGATTGAAATGCTCTAGATTCACTCAATATTAGAATGCTGATAATAGTTTACAAATATACCAATATTGCATTTCAGAAGAGACACACCTCAGTTTTGTAACAACAATATAGAGGAACAATACACAAATACAGCTAGAAATTGAATTAAAAAGACTAAGAAATTGTCAAAAAACCACAGATTTATTGATACTTAGAAATACCTGTTTCAGTCATTACACCATTGTCAATCTCTGATGAGTTTATCGGAGTTTATGGTGACAATGGTGTAATAACCGAAACCGGTCTTTCTAAGTATCAATAAATCTGTGGTTTTTTGACAATTTTTTAATCTTTTTAATTCAATATGAATAATTACCACAATATCAACTACAGAAAAAGTAAAAAAAAACAGCTAGAAATACTATAAACTTACATTTTTAAACAAGAGATATTTTGGATAATTTTGTCTGAGTTTATATTATGTATTTGATGAAATTTGACATCATAAATAGGTTGACATCAATAAAAGAGCTCTTCATATTATTGAACATAAGCAACAAAAGAGAAATAATTAATCACTTTTTGTGTAGTTGAGAAGTTGATATTGTGTGATTATTCATATGAATAATTATTCATATTGAATGAAAAAGACTAAGAAATTGTCAGAAAACCACAGATTTATTGATACTCCGAAAGAGATATTTCGGATAATTGTGTATGAGTTTATATTATTTGATAAAATTTGACATCATAAATAGGTTGACATCAATAAAAGAGCTCTTCATATTATTGAACATAAGTAACGAAAGAAAAATAGTTAATCAATTTTTGTGTAGTTGAGAAGTTGATATTGTGGTAATTATTCATATTGAATGAAAAAACTAAGAAATTGTCAAAAACCACAGATTTATTGATACTTAGAAAGACCGGTTTCGGTTATTACACCATTGTCAATGTCAGGTTAATCAGAGATTGACAATGGTGTAATAACCGAAACCGGTCTTTCTCAGTATCAATAAATCCGTGGTTTTTTGACGATTTCTTAGTATTTTTCATTTAATTAAAATAATTAATCAACAAATTAGTAAATTTTTCAATTGATTGGATGATTGGAATCAATTGAAAATGATTGTTAATCAATGCATTTTTGTAGGCTGTATCGAGAAGAAATCGAACTGAGAAAGATAATCAATTTTCTATTAGGAATGCATGGTTCAGTTTGAGAGATTTTATAAGGTGTTCAGAAAGATGTACAAAATAAATGAGAATGGTGTGAGGTTTCAATATGTAAAAATATTTCTACAATAGTTCTAACATTTTTATTCTGAGTAAAGTAATATTATCAAGTCCTAGCAAATAGTATTTATAAACTAGTTCTAGAATTTTATTGTAGAATTATCAAATATGGTGAAGTCCATGTTATAATGGCAGTGAAGAAAGATAGCAGAGCAACATTGCCGATCCTCTGTCTTGCCAATGCCTTCTATAGACGGTAGCTGATACAAGTTTATTAATGTAATATTAACAGTTCATTCTCCTTTAAAATAATCAATTATATTTTATTAAACAAGAAAATATAATTTTCAATAGTTTCATAATGTATTTTTATGATTAAGATGAAATATTTTGTTGACTATTTAATTATTCTACATTGTTAAAAGACGATCTGGCAACAGAGCAAAGCGAGATAGAGATAACGCTATCCACTTTGTTGAATGATAGACAAGGATAGCAGTACCAATGCTAATCAAACACTGCCATTACAACGTGGACCTCACTGTAGTATAGTTGATGTATAAAATATACTTACTACACTAGACTTCAACCTCATTTATAATAGTATTATAATGTTTTAATGAAGTTACTTTTTATATTATTGTAATTGTCACTCTTCTGAATATTCTGCTTCTGAGTATTCTGCTTGATACTTTGATGATACATCTGACTCTAAAAATTATATATTTTTGGAGTATTATGTGGGAAAATATTTGTATTCAATAACTATATTGAGGTCCACGTTATAATGGTAGTGGATGAAGATGGGAGGAAGACGTTGCCGAACCTCTGTCTTGTCAATGCCTTCTATAGCTGTGCTTAGTGATAGAAGTTGTGTGTATTTTTGGGTTCAAAATTTTATAAAATAACTTGATTAATTCAATATGAAGTGATAATTAAGTGTTATATTTAAATATAGTTTGGTGTTTTAATTTCTATAAATTCAAAATGTTTAGCTTATATTATGGACGAAAATTGAACTTGAACGTTTTACAGTAGAAACATAACCTATTTTTTGGACATTTTATTAATCTATCAAAATTTGGGAATGGAATAGATTTGGGCCAAGCCTGTTGTTCCTTCCTAATCATATTTATATGATTTGTTATTCTGTCCACGAATAAATCAATAAAAATAAATATAGACGGTAGCTGATACAGGTTCATTCACGTTTCAAACAATCAATTATCCTATTATATTAGGCGAGCAATTTCTGTATATCTGTTTATATTTTTATATCTGGTTATCTAGTTATTCATGTTCAACGGATCTCGAAAACGGCTCTAACGATTTTCACGAAATGTGGAACATAGTAGGTTTAAGATATGAAAATTCGATTGCACTAGGTCTCATCCTTGGGAAACTCGTTACATTAAAAGGATAATATTCATCCTTGGCTGAAACAGCTGAGACTTTCGTCGTCTGTGGATAGTAAAAATTGAGCGAGTGATTCTGTGAAAAATCAAAATATCTCATCCCCGAAATTCATAAGCTGACGTATAGCCAGCTGTAGAATATAAACACGATCATTCTACAGAATTGTGTTCTGTTTATCATAAAATAAAAATAACGAGCGAACCTCGGTGCCCCGAGCAAAAAATTATATTTTTCAATAATTTCATAATGAGTTTTAATGATTAAGGCAAAATAATTTGTTAATTATCAATTTTACATCGTTAAACGACAATCTGGCAACAGAGCAAAGCAAGAAAGAAATAGCGCTATCCACTTTGTTGAATGATAGACAAGGATAGCAATACCATTATAACGCAGCCATTATAACGTGGACCTCACTATAGCTCCTTGTTCAAGAAACAACCATTAGAAGTTCACAATTCATTTAATTTATGTATTATACTTTATGTTAATCTATGTAGTTGTACCTCTAATAAAATCATAACGTTAGCAATATTATTAGACTAGCAATGAATGAAAAATATAACTAATAAGCAATCTCAAGGAGCAAATCATTAGTTTATTAGGAGAATATGCATTTATATTTATATTTTCAACTAGCAAATAACAATATATACCATCCTTCAAATTTGTTTATAAGTATAGTTAGTGTACCGTAAGTTAGAATAAGATGAAAACGTTTCATGAATGAGAGTATTATAGATTCTAAATCGATATACACTGTCTAGTGTATATCTATTTATATCTAGTATATAAGTAGATTCTAAGAGTTCTACTGTACAGTATATATCTATTTATATCTAGTGTATAAGTAGATTCTAAGAGTTCTACTGTCTAGTATATATCTATTTATATCTAGTGTATAAGTAGCCTGTAGATCTGTATATAATTATAGTCTTCGTTGTACTACACAACTATTAGAGAACTTCAATATTTTTTCCTATCCTGTATAATATACCTGTTATAAAACCTGATAAATGTCTAAAATATAAAAGTATGTTGAAAAAGTAACTAGAACAATCACTAGACTAGTAAAAAGTAACTAGGACTGAAAAAAAATGTATTATAAGACAATACTAAAAACGTAAATTTGAAGATAAATATTTAACAAATAAAATAGAGTTTGATTCAAACGTTCATTGATGAAACTTGATGATTATAAATGAAATATTGAGATTAATTCATTATCTCCATTCATGTGGAGCTATAAACTGTAAAGCCGAATGCTTACTTTACTTACTTTAAATTGATTTTAATATTATTTACTTTCAAATGATTTCAATATTATTTATTGTTCAATAGAAATGAAACTTATAACAAAAGAGCAGTTAAATATAAACAAATATTATGTTTGTAAAGCTGGGTTTACACCAAAGTTATTAACAAAATGTTGATAACTTAATCCTTATAGATTCTATTAGATTGAACGGAACTTGACAAACACTTATGTTCATCATGTGTATGATAAGTTATGTTCAATCAAATAGAATCTATAAGGATTATGTTATTAACATTTAGTTGATGTATAGATTGATGAAACACAGATAGTTGAAAGGTACCGTACAACAAAAGTAAGGAATCCGTTAAAATTTAAGAAGATTTCAAAGAAAAATATATTAAAAAGCAGCTATAAACTCATCCGTTCAAAAACACTCCATACGGTACATAATAACATTAAAATGAACAAGTTTTAAAATAAACTAGAATGATGAATTGAAATAATTAATTGCAAAACCAAAGTATAGACATCAAATCTCCACCGTTCAATTTTACTTGATTGTTGATAAGGTAATTATGAGAATTATTAATGAAAAAGTTTTTTATTTTCAAATAAAGATGTCAAGGTATCTAGAAATCTGGGTACCCAAGTACCTACATACTTACGTTATACCTTATTACCTTCTACTTTGTAAGCTTTCTCTTGTACTTTACTAAGCACAAAGTAATTCTAAGTAGGTAAGAAACCGTTCTCAAAATAATAAATGTTAGAATAATAATCCTTCATACACTGACTATCCAATTCCTCAACTAGAAAAAAATATATAAATAATTGTTAATATTCTTAGTCCTCCTTGGATTTCAATTATAACTGTGATATACAATAACTATAACTAATCATAAGACTGTGATACGATATATGTGTAGAGAAGATGTAAAATAATCTTTCATGTTGACTGAATGTCAATTACTATTTATTATAATTTTATATTTATCAATATTATCGACACCACTCCAAGGGGAAAAGTAGACGTTATATAATTATATAAATGAATGTTATTATAGAATAAATGTGTCTTCTATAGGTCTATTCACAAGTTACTCAAAATATGTGTATCTAGGTTTTTAATAAAATGAAATATTTAAAAAATCAAACAGATCCTTAACAGATGTACAGTGTTTCTATAAAGTTTATTACCTATTTGATCTCAGAATAATTATTTGAGATTCCTCAGTATGTTCTTTCAATAAATAAGTTACTTAATTCATCAAGTACTCATTAAGAACTGAATTTAAGTTTAAGTAGCCTATTTAAAAATTAACTTTGTGAACAATTGTTATCGTAGAGGAAAGATAGCATAATAACATAATTATTGGTGATGGTTTCTTGATCCATTCCGAACTGCTTTGTATAAACACACTTTTCTTATGTATTTGAACACGACATGCAGTCGATTATTAAGTAAATATTAAAACTTTTACTTACTGACTGGAGTACTTTCAATCGTCTAGCGATCATTTTCAACAGTGTAGACCGGAAATGTTTTGATGGTTAGGAAGATTTGTGGTGTTTATTATGTGATCAAAAAGTTTGTTGGATTTGAAAATCAGTTGATTACATATCACATAATAAACACCACAAATCTTCCTAACCATCAAAACATTTCCGGTCTACACTGTTGAAAATGATCGCTAGACGATTGAAAGTACTCCAGTCAGTAAGTAAAAGTTTTTAATATTTACTTAATAATTGACTGCATGTCGTGTTCAAATACATAAAAGAAAGGTGTGTGTACATAATTATTATTGTTCCTTTTGTCAATTACTATCATTCAATAGAGTTTGAAAGATTTTAATTTGTGACCATTCTTGCAAAAATCCATGATGTTTCATTCATGACAATTGCGAATCTCCCAGATTTTGTTTGATATTCGTGCTATGGATAGAGGTTGACCTAACAAGTGTTGTGCTATAACATGCGACGTTTCGCTACAATACAGGGTGAGTTATTCACTGAAACATAGAATCTTACCTCCACTCTCAGATCAGAAAAATCACTCATCTTCAAACACTTATAACTCAAGTATGGGAGTGAATCTCGCCAATATGATGACATATTATCTCATAGTATAGGTAGTTTATGTTACAAATTTAAAGCCGGTTTTATGTTAACTCAAGTCGATTACTGTCTATTATTACTGTTTTGTTGGGAGTGTAAGAACGGCACAGTATGAGAGACTACCAGCGTCACATAGCTTCACAAAAACGAAGTACTAGGAATATCAGCTAAATTTAACATTGAAAATTGGAATATAAACATTGAATGGAAAAGACTAAGAAATTGTCAAAAAACCACTGATTTATTGATAATTAGAAAGACCGGTTTCGGTTATTACACCATTGTCAATCTCTGATAAACCGATCAGGTTTAAATGAACTGATCAGTTTATCAGAGATTGACAGTGGTGTAATAACCGAAACCGGTCTTTCTAATTATCAATAGATCAGTGGTTTTTGACAATTTCTTAGTCTTTTTCATTCAATATGAATAATTACCACAATATCAACTTCTCAACTACACAAAAAGAGGAATATAAACACCCTATACCATGAGATATCTTCTCTGTGCTATCTTTCCTGTATGATAATATATTCTTGTTGTTTTTCAAATCATTTCATTATGTACAACAATATAAGAGCAAAGTGAAGAAGTAAAGTATTGAATCTTCAATTTACTGTTTTTATCACATCAATTTATATGTTATCTTATGTTTTACTCCATAATATTCAACTTGCTTGAACATTTACATTAAAAACAAGTTTCTATTTCATTGTATTATAGAATACAACGTTGATTTTCATAATAGCCTATGAAACTTCTTGATAAGCAATATACTTTACTGAATGTCTTTTCATCGTCAAATAGGCTACTCTACCAGGTATCAATGTGTTTCCAACACATTTATATAAAACATTGTTTTGTTTTAGATTAATTGTTGTATGGATATGAATAACACCCTCTGAACCTAAATCTGTGTTATCATTTCAACTGTCCAAGATCCAAATCAGGTACGTTCTAGATGAGAAAATTAATCATATTGTACAGACTCTGTTGGCTTTCAAAACACGGAGACAGTATTTGATGAAATGAGTTGCTTATGATGAAAAAATCACAGTTTTTCATATAAGTTTGAGCATTAGAGAACGTATTATATCATTCAGTAAAGTTGAATAGTTGGGCCCATGAGATACTATTCAAATTATATAGAATCATCAAATGTTTTTTCTATTCATGAAGCACATGAAGTATGAATTGGAAAACGCATTTTGTTGCCTAAAATAATGAAGATTTTTAATGGTATTTTAATCCAAGGCTCATCAATGAGAAATGTAACGTAATGTTACATTAAATTCCAATAAATACGGTATTGACAATGATCTATTTTCATGATATTTTAGCAGTATTATAATATTATATAGTTGATGATAATCAAATTGAAAAATCTTCATAACTTGTTTGAAATTACCGCCCGTAACCGCATCAATAGACGCCATCTTCTATTTCCAACCAATCAGAGCACTGCATAGCTTGTAGTGCTGGCTTGGACTGTTTGTGATCTGTGATGTAGAAATCTGGACTATTATTAAAAATTCTGGACAAATTAGAGTAAATTTGACTTTAAATTAAGGTTTTATTTGTTCCTACTGACTTTGATCGACAAAAATGTGGATGGGAACAACTGAAAGTCCCTCGGTTGATTTGAGCTCTTATAGAGATCAACATTTCAAGGTGAGGTTATGTTAGTTTACATTACAAATCTAGCCTATTTTTATAATTTTATGTTAAACTTCATTATATTATATTTTATTCACTTCACTGAATATCTTATCTATTCATATTACAATAGAAATTTGAGGCTCCACATCATTATTAACTTGTAAACAGCTAACAAACTAATGATCATCACATAGATAACTTTATTTGTCTTATATGGTAATGAGAATATTATTTCTTATTAAATCAAACCAAGAATTATTCCAAAATCAATAGCTCAATTCATATTACTCCATTACCTAACTTACTTTGAAATCATGGAAAAGCTAGAAGTAATTTAAGCCTAGTATAAACATAACTTACTTTGCAAAGCAATTGAATTCTATCTTACGTTTTCATTTATTTTTTCCCGCATCAAATTCATTATTACTTTTAATAAAAATTCAGCATATTTATCTATTTAATTACTCTCATAATGTACTGGTTTTTCAATTGGAGTTTAAATTGTATTTAAAATTTAAAGGTTAAGCTTATGCATTTTTTTAGGTTAGCTCAGCTTTTTAAAAATTTTCTCTTCTAAATGCATAGATCAATAAGTTCCTTATTCATATTATAATTTTCAAAATTACCTTTTCTCAGCATTGTTAAACATAAATTAGATCTCAGTTACTTTTTATCAAACTACGCTCACAAATTTAAACAATTTCATTGTTACCGAATTTAAATTGTTTATCACTATGATTTAGTGCATTAATCTAAACAATTTTCTATCAGCTGGCAAAGAAGTTGATGTAATAAATTAATCAAATACTGTACTACAAACTCATACAACAGGAATATTGTGGATCGAGAAAAACCTTCAAGCATATTATTTAGTCTACAAGAATAATAACCACAATCAAATTTGATTTGTAATTATGGATTTTGAACCCCTGATTCCAGACTCTGCCAAGAATCTCAGTCCATATAGAGATAAAAAACGTTGGGTAATATTGTAACAAAATAAACTTTAACTTTGTATTTGTAGGATAGGATTGTATAGGTATTGTCAATACGGTATCAAATAGACTTGAAACTAACCTAATCTTATAACCTCATCAGTAATATCATAGTGGAAATATAGTAAAAGAATTATTCTATTATGCTATCTTTTCTCTATGGTAATAGACCTATTACATACTGAATTAGTCAATCAACTTCCACAACTCCTGTTGTAAATCCTGATACCTATTATTTAATTTTCTATCCATTTGTTTTCAATTTTAAAAGTCCACAGAAACGTTTGATTGCATCATGACTAAATTAACATATTTTTCTTGGGCCACTTTTGTATGGATGGACACGTTTATGTCGGTCCTGGCTGCTTGAAAACCGTCGGTACCGTAGGTCATGTCAGAGACCCTGATATCGATCTACATATTTGTAGATATTGATCTACATAATCTTCATTAATAGATTCAAGATTCGTTTATTGTCAGAACATTAAAAACAAGCAATCACAAATTTAACAACACAAATATATCACAGTTCATAAAATTACATCACATTATTAACTATTTCAAACTGTAAGGATAGCAGTCAAATAAAACAAGTTTAACATCAATATATCACAGAACATCAATGAAGAAATTAATTTAACAACTTATTTTAAAGATTTTCTTGATTTCAGGGCTCTAGAGCAGAACAAGAGAGACTTTTGAAGACGTCATAAAAATTACAAACTCATAGTAATTTCAATGAATAAATTAATTTAGCAACTAAATTTTAATAATGTGTTTGATTTCAGGGCTCTAGAGCAGAACAAGAGAGACTTTTGAAGACGTCATAAAAATTACAAACTCGATAGTAATTTCAATGAATAAATAAATTTAGCAACTAAATTTTAATAATGTGTTTGATTTCAGGGCTCCAGAGCGGAACAAGAGAGACTTTTGAAGACATCTTGCACTCTCTATGTGGGCAATCTCTCCTTCTACACAACCGAAGAACAAATTTACGAACTATTTTCAAAATGCGGCGACATTAAACGAATTGTCATGGGACTGGACAAGTTCAAGAAAACTCCTTGTGGGTTTTGCTTTGTAGAGTATCCTTTTTTGTTCAATCTTTACTTTTTTACTAAAATACAGTTTATAATATTTTTGTTTTAATAGAACATTGACATGATGTCAGTGGCATTTTGAGCGAATTCTCCAGCCTGGAGGGCTCAGTAGTATGTATTTCAATGACCGATTACCCTAAGCTTGGTCAAGATTTGTGAACATGGTCAAGTAGGGGACTGTTTACAACGAGTTCAGAAACTGCGCTTTCTATATTAGTATCGATAACTCCAGTGAACACTTGTAAAGCGTCCCAGTGTGATCATGTTCAAATATCTTGACCGAGCTTGGTGAAACCGAGTTTAAGCATAGAGAAAATATAGCACAAGAAGATATTCCATGGTATAGGGCGTTTATGTTCCAAATTTCACCGTTAACTCAAGCTGATAATCTTGGTAGTTATTTTTTCGTGAAGCCATGTGACGCTGGTAGTCTCGCATACCGTGCCGTTCTTACACTCTTACACTCCCAACAAAACAGTAATAATAGACAGTAGTCGACAGTAATCGGCTTCAAATTTGCAACTTAAACTACCTATACCATGTTTTATATTCTTATAATCTATAAGGAGATATCCCATGTATAGGGCGATCCAAATTTCAACTCAAGGAGATTGTCCTTTTAGTAAAGCCATGTGACGCTGGTAGTCTCTCATACCGTGCCGTTCTTACACTCTCACCCCAACAAAACAGTAATAATAGACAGTAGTCGACAGTAATCGGCTTCAAATTTGGAACATAGTATATCTATACCATGTTATATATTCTTATGCTCTATAAGGAGATATCCCATGTATAGGGCGATCCAAATTTCAACTCGAGGAGATGGTCCTTTTAATAAAGCCATGTGACGCTGGTAGTCTCTCATACCGTGCCGTTCTTACACTCTCACCCCAACAAAACAGTAATAATAGACAGTAGTCGACAGTAATCAGCTTCAAATTTGTCACATAAACGGCCTATAACATGTTATTTATTCTTATGCTCTATAAGGAGATATCCCATGTATAGGGCGATCCAAATTTCAACTCAAGGAGATTGTCCTTTTAGTAAAGCCATGTGACGCTGGTAGTCTCTCATACCGTGCCGTTCTTACACTCTTACACTCCCAACAACACAGTAATGTTAGCCATTAGTCGACAGTAATCGGCTTCAAAATACATAATCATGGACTATACATACATGGAACATAAACTACCTATACCACGGGATACCTTCTTATGCTCTATGGTATAAGAGAATCATTTTTACTTAAAGGCTCAACTCACAATTACACGACTCAGGTCGAGAAGAGACTCGACTCTAGTTGAGAGCATGTGTTTCCAAATGGTGACACTCAGACCAGTCGACTCTAGTCTCCGCGACGTCACCATTTGAAAACACATGCTCTCAACTGGACACGAGTCTCTTCTCTCGACCTGAGTCGCGTAAGTGTGAGTTGAGCCTTAATGATATGACAGCATAGTTGCCAAGTTCCTTTTTCCACTTTTTCCAGATTCAGGTATTTTGAATTACTAAGGAGTGTTTTATTTCGTCAGGGAAAAACGTTTCGAATTATAGAAATGAGAAAGTAAAGTTTATCATAAAAACTGCGACTACGCCCCGTTTTGGAAAGCCAATTTTCTGACTCCAGCTGTTTAAAGTCTAGAACTCAGCTAAATCCCGAGCTCGGAAACCGGCCCTTCATGTGTTATGTTTGATGAAGTTAAAACACGTGAATAAGTGTTTATTTTTGACATACTCATATATGTCAACCCCTATGTCAAGGACCGATTCAGGTCAATCACAGTTATCTACTATAGAATGTGGTGGAAAAAGGAACTTGGCAACTATGCTGTCATATCATTAAGGCTCAACTCACACTTACGCGACTCAGGTCGAGAGAAGAGGCTCGAGGCCAGTTGAGAGCATGTTTTTTTTCAAATGGTGACGTCGCGGGGACTAGAATCGACTGGTATGAGTGTCACCATTTGGAAACATGCTCTCCACTAGAGTCGAGTCTGAGTCGAGTCGCGTAAGTGTGAATTGAGCCTCTATTTTACAGTTGCGTTAAATGTAATTTAGTGTGTGATGTGGTTTCCTTAACTGGTTGCTATCAGATATTACATACGAGAGGATGCTGAAAACTGTATGAGGTATATAAACGCAACAAGACTGGATGACAGGATCGTGAGAACTGATTGGGATGCCGGATTCATCGAGGGCAGACAGTATGGACGCGGAAAATCTGGGGGACAAGTGAGTATTAATACTTCACCAGTCAATCTGTCGATAATTCCATACTTTACATGTGTTAATAAACACTTACATCCGGTCGCACAAAAGTGTGTTAGGTTTTAATCCCGATTAAATGCCACGAGAACCAATCAGAGTCTGTTAGCTTTTAATCCGGATTAAATTCCACGAGAACCAATCAGAGAAGCTTTTTTCTCAGTAAAACCTTCTCGTGGAATTCAATCATGATTAAAATTTGACAGGGTTTTGTGCAACCGGGTCTTAGGGTCTCTTCACACTATAGTGATGTCCACGTTATAATGGCAGTGGAGAAAGATAGGAGTGCAACGTTGCAGATCATTGGCCCATATGAATAAAACCAGAGCAAATGCTCATGAGCAAAAGCACTGAGCTTAAGGTTTTGCTCATCAGCAAAAGGATTTGCTAATTTTGATATGAATAAGCTTTACCTTATACTCTTACCTTATGCTCCTGAACTCTGGAGCAAATGCTCACGTATTTTAAAGATTTTTCATCAGCTGATTCGCTTTTGTAGCCTTTATTTGTATTTATAGCTCACGGAAGCGCTAAATATGCAAACAGGGGGCACCGCTTGTGTTTGCGTCGTCTGCGCTGTTTCCTATTTCTTATGAATACAGTTTTAGGTTAGTTGAGTTTAGAATTTTGAAATAATAGCGTGAAAAAATATCATCTTTATAATAATCTTGAGCATATTCTTGTAATATGAATAGCCTTCTTATAATCGTCTACACTCTGATATTCTTAAATGCCTATTTTCTATTTTGTGATGGCTATCTTTATAACAGGTAGCTTTTGTATTTATTCTTTTGTAGGAATAATGGTGATATATATCATGGTTGAATCTAAAAAGAGTTTTATAGTTCTACACTATTGGTTGTGATAGTATCTGGTATAGTTTCCTCTTCCTCATACGAATTAGTTGAGTCATTTTACTATGAGCAAAAGGTGATAAGCTGCTCTAGACTAGACTCACCTTTTTTGAAGCATTTGCTTCAAAAGTTGAGCAAATGCTCTAGTTTATTCATACAATTTTGAGCAAAAGCTTTTACTTTTGAACAAATGCTCAAACTATTTCTTTGATGAGCATGAGCAAAATGAAGCAAATGCTCCATATTTTAGAAGTCTGAGCAAATGCTCAACTTTATTCATATGGGTCATTGTCAATGCCTTCTATTGACGGTAGCTGATACAGGTTTATTGATGTAATATTAACTGTTTATTCTCATTTAAAATAATCAATAATTTCTTTATCGAGCAATAAATGATATTTTTCAATAATATCATAATGCATTTTCATAATTAAGATGAAATATTTCAATATTTAATTACTAACTCTACATTGTTAAAAGACGATCTGGCAACAGAGCAAAGCGAGAAAGAGATAGCGCTATCCGCTTTGTTGAATGATTGACAAGGATAGCAATAACATTCCTAATCAAACACTGGCATTATAACTTGGACCTCACTATAGGATGCTGGGTCAACATGTGAGATATTACTTCTAACATGAAGAGGGGAAACCTATACATCCTTGCACAGTTAGTGCCGGTTGCACAACAGCCGGTTAAATTTTAACCGTGATTAATTCCACGAGAACCAATCAGAGAAGCCGTCTTTTCAAAAACGCCTTCTCTGATTGGCTCTCATAAAATTAATCACGGTTAAAATTTAACCGGCTGTTGTGCAACCGGGCCATAGTAGCATCAACAAAGTAAGTGAAGAGTGGAGTAGTGAAGCATGCCGGATGCTGACACAAAAGTAGGCAGAATCCTGTTAGGTAGTGGCAGTGATTAGTGAAGGAAAGAGTATCCACCCTCTCTGTCTTCGAGAGAGAGCCGTGTCAAAAGTAATATTTCTCAGACTATAGACACCACAGACGAAAATCAGAAGTGAACTATGAAAATGAAGCAATACCGGGTACCTATTTCAAAAAGAATGACCCAATTTTAAACAGTTATATTCATTTTAAGAAATGGTGCACACAAACCAATTTCACATCAAATTACTCACAGAGGTATCGAGTTTATGATGATGTTATTACTAGTAGTTCTGTGAACAGTAGACCTCGCGCTCAGTGAGTTACATTGACCTGTTGTTATGTTTTCTCAAAAATCAATAAATAATTTATCAATTAAAAATGTCTACAAAAAATCCTGAATAAACATAGAGCTTTCTGTCCTATATCGTACCGTGACGTGTCGTCCCGGAATGTGAGTGTGAGCGCTGTTATCAGGTCTGGCTGCAACTGTCTACAACGTTGATGGAAAGTACAATTTTCAAGATGTTCGATGTTTTTGAACGGGTAGTATTAAAGTCAACTGTCTACTAACGTTAAATGGAAAGATACATTTTGAAGATGTTCGATGTTTTTGAACGGGTAGTATTATAGTCCACTAGACAGCTGATTTATGATGAATAATTCTATAGTCTGATTTTTACGGTAATATTGACGTATGAAGGAGGCTCCTTTTTCCTTTTATATTATCCTTGAAATGCAAAATTTCCAAAAACCTTGTATATACGTCGACGCGCAATTAAAAAAGGAACATACCTGTCAAATTTCATGAAAATCTATTACCGCGTTCTGCCGTAAATGCGCAACATATAAACATTTTAAACATTAAGAGAAATGCCAAACCATCGACTTAAATCTTGGACCTCACTTCGCTCGGTCAATAAGTGTGCTATGTGCCCTCCTTTTGAGGCTCGGACGACATCTAGACGGTAGCCAAATTTATCCCAGACTGCTCGCAAGATGTCCGTCATCTCGGACTGTAGCTACTGCATCAGTTATCCTGATTTCAGCTCCTCAATTTCAAGTGCTTAGGGAGGAACATAAAAACTTTATTTAACGTTATTCTGATGAAGCTCCTCTTCAGGAGTGAAATGTATTCCTCAATACTCCAAGAAAAGTAGGTGTTTTCAAATATTTACTAGTAACACAGTGTCTGAAATACAACAGAGTTGTTATTCCTCCCTTAGCACTTGAAATTGAGGAGCTATAAACCAGGATAACTGATGCAGTAGCTACAGTCCGAGAAGACATTTTGCGAACAGCCTGGGATGAATTTGAATTTGGCTACCGTCTAGATGTCGTCCGAGCCTCAAAAGTATGGGCACATAGAACACTTATAAAAATCTGGTGTGGCGCACTCACACAACTTTCCTTGCCGTTATGAAAATTGATCACCTGACGCTAGTGTTCCCGCGCATCTCAAGTCTACTCATAAACAAAGATCTGAGCCAGCTGGTGACAGGACAATAAGGCTGGAGACACACGAAGTTTGCTATCTCTTCATAGTGAATGATTTAATAGAATCAACAGTTGCCAACAGTTTGTAATTGAAAAAATAACATTTTCTCGAATTTCGAGCTTATTTTCAATTTTAGGTGAAAATGTTACTGAACATTAATTGAAGAGATTTTTATGCTTAATGTTTTCCACTTGAAATTTTTTGTTTAAATTGTATCTAAAGCCTGATAATTGCGAATCTAAAATCAAACTTTGCATAGATGGTGCAGTGCTCCTGAAATTTTTACAGATATGAGACTTGTGGCAGTTGATAGAGCTTATCAATGACTTTTCTAGGTATTAATTTGATCAAAATCGTTGGAGCCGTTTTCGAGAAAAACGCAAAAAACCCTGTTTTTGACAACATTTTCGCAATTTTAGCCGCCATCTTGAATTGCATTTGATCGAAATTGTTCGTGTCGGATCCTTATAGTGTATGAACCTTAAGTTCCAAATTTCAAGTCATTCCGTTGAAGAGGAGATGAGATATCGTGTACACAGACGCACATACACTCATATACACACACACACACACACATACAGACCAATACCCAAAAACCACTATTTTGGACTCAGGTGACCTTGAAACGTATAGAAATTGGGGTACCTTAATTTTTTTCGGAAAGCAATACTTTCCTTACCTATGGTAATAGGGCAAGGAAAGTAAAAACATTATCATAAACTCGATAGTTCTGTGAGTAATTTGATGTAAAATTGGTTTGTGTGCTATATTCATTATTATTGCTATACTCATTTTTTTAAATAAATATAATTGTTTAAAACTGGGTCATTCTTTTTGAAACAACCGGTATTATATAATACAGTATAGTATTTGGAATGAATAGAACTGGAAAGTATTAATATTAGAAAGATAATGTACCTAAAATATTAGAGGATATAAAGATAATGTACCTATAATTTACAAATAAAAACGTAAACGATTTTACGAAGCATAATTTGTGAGGAGTCATTCTAAACTAAACAAATCTCTTATAACTATAGTGAGATCTTTGTTGTCAATTTTAGGTGAGAGACGAATATCGCGCTGACTTTGACGGAGGTCGTGGAGGTTATGGAAAGATAATGCAACCCAAGTTTACTCCGGACGCTCTTCCAAGATGAAATTTCATCTTTTTAATTTTAATTTTTCTAATTTTATCATCATTAGTTGACTGCGAAAAACTCAACGATCTAGAGACTGTGTTCCTTGTTTAGCAGTAATGGTGGTTTTGTGGACTATTGAACTGATCGTGGGTTAAATTTAATCGCTGATTAAGAAATCAAGGATTAATTTTGAGTTTTGATTTTGTGGACTATTGAACGCTGATCATGGGTTAAATTTGAACGCTGATTAATAAATCATAGATTAATTTTGAGTACTGATCGATTACCTTTGATCAATTTAGCTGATCATGGTTTAATTTTGATATCTGATTAATGAATCATAGATTAATTTTGATATCTGATTAATGAATCATGGATTAATTTTGATCTCTGATTAATGAATCATGGATTAATTTTGAACTGTGATTAATGAATCATAGAATTATATTGTAATCTCTGATTAATGAATCTGGATTAATTTTGATCTCTGATTAATAAATCGTGGATTAGTTTTTATCTTTGATTAATAAATCATGGTTTAATTTTGATCTCTGATTAATGAATCATGGATTTAACTTTGATCTATGATTAATGAATGAATCATGGAAAAGTTTTGATTATTAAATGAAGGCCGTTGAACAATTAAACTAATCAAGGATTAATTTCAACCACTGATTCAAAGATTTATTTTGGTGATAATAAATAAACCATGAATCAATTCAAATGATCGTGAATTTTATGTTTAATTAATTATTCATTGTTCAATTTTGATCATTGATTAGATCCGATTACAACTGTAAATCAGTAGAAAATTCAACTGATCATGGGTTAATTTTGACTACTGATTCATGGGTCAATTTTGATCTTGATAAATGATCATTTATCAACAATCACAATTGATCTATGAATCAATCATAAAAGTTGATTAATGATCAGATAAATTTTCTTCTGGTTGCATTAGTAATTGTGGTTCAATTCTAGTGGTTAATTAATTATTAACTGTTCAATTTTGATCATTAATTAAATTCGTTTACCACTGCAAACCAGTAGAAATTTTAACCATGAATCATTAACAAGGGTTGATTTTGATCATTGAATAAATCCGATCACTTCAGCGAACCAGTAGAAATTTTAACCATGAATCATTAGCAAGGGTTAATTTTGATCATTGATTGAGTACGATCACTACAGCGAATCAGTAGAAATTTTAACGATGATTAACTAACCAGGGTTAAATTTGATCATCAATATCATGGGAAAGCAGAGCTAAGAGTTCAATTGATTTATGATTAATTTCGAACATAGTGTATCCTAGTTTGTAAGTGTATTTGTATAAGCAGGTGTGATTTGAATAAATTATTTCTTAATATTGATTTTTTAATGGGTCAATGGTGGTGGAGGATTTTGAATCTAATTTTGGAATCAGGTCATTACTCAAAGTTAATGACTGATATTAACAAGTTTTCATCTGAAATTGATGTAATTTATAGTGAGGTCCACGTTAAAATGGCAATATTTTACTAGTAGTTCTGTGAGCAGTAGACCTCACGCAGTATTCTCATCCACAAATACCTGATTGAAACGATAGACCTTATGGAAATACAGCAATAGACTGGCTTCTCCACACATCTGTGTAATCACTTGTCAGCTGATTTATGATGAATAATATTCTATAATCTGATTTTTGCTCTATGAAGGAGGCTCCTTTTTCCTTTTTTATTAACCTTGAAATGCAAAATTTTCAAAAACCTTGTATATACGTCGACGCGCAATTAAACAAAAAGCATACCTGTCAAATTTCATGAAAATCTATTACCGCGTTTCGCCGTAAATGCGCAACATATGAACATTAGAGAAATGCCAAACTCTCGACATGAATCTTAGACCTCACTTCGCTCGGTCAATTAACATTGGTGCTGCTATCCTTGTCTACCATTTGACAAAGCAGTTAAAAACCGATCTGGCAACAGAGCAAAGCGAGAAAGAGATAGCGCTATCCGCTTTTTTGAATGATAGACAAGGATAGCAATACCATTGCTAATCAAACACTCCCATTATAACGTGCACTTCACTATAGTCTATCTGGGAGAAAACATTATTATTATTATAAAAGTGATGAAAAGTCCGTGGTGCTGCAATTGTATGGGTGACCTTTTTTTTGCCCAGCTTTACAAACTTTCATTTAGTGTCTTCAATATAGAAGAATTTTTTTCAAGACATTAATTTAATTATGTATTAAACTCCAAAGCACAAAGACTTTCAAGACACAGAGTGCCGGTTGCACAAAAGCCGGCCAAGTTTTAACCGTGATTAATTCCATGAGAACCAATCAGAGAAACCGTCTTTTCAAAAACGCCTTCTCTGATTGGTTCTCGTAAAGTTGATCACGGTTAAAATTTAACCGGCTTTTGTGCAACCGGGCCAAATGGGTCATTAAATGATCAAATTTTGATCTACATTCCAGCTAAATATGTTTGGAACGATATCTCAAAGTACATTGTTCGATACAAAGAACATCGACACTAACGATATCCAAAGTCGATATTCAAAAGTCAATGTTTTTTGTTGTCATGGTGATATCGACTTCCACCAGCTGTTTACAGTTTACCGTCTTTTTTTTGTTGGTTGGCTTGTGTACAAAAAGTATGTTAGCCTTATAATTTTATTTAGATTCTTTACAGGATTTTATTTATGAAATGGCTGAGGTTTGTAGTGTCTTTTATGCTCAGATTTTTAAACAGAAATGCGAAAAGTAGAGAAATGTCGAGAAAATCTTTCCACATCTGTGTGGATTTTGACGTTCATGCTGTAAGTACCTACCTACCTACCTACCTTGTCATAACCTATTTTTATGATGATTTTCTTTTTTCATCCTTTATAAAGGTTACTTGTGCTTTTCAATAATTACTTTGAAAATATTTGAAAGCAATATAATGTTTTTTGTAAAGTCTACTTCATTTATTGTTGAATTTGTAACCTACACATATAAGTACTCTGTATATATATATATATGCAGTTGTCGATTAGATTTTGCCGTGAGCAGACGCCAAGTTCAGGTGCTCTCTTATCTCCTATGAAATAGTTTGTTCGTTCTTGCGCCGTGCCTCTTGTTTAATATTGACTACTTTCCGTTTCCTAAACGTTCAGTTCAGGATTAATTTTAATTTTTCCATCACTTTCGAGCTCGTATTAAAGTGAAAAATGAGTGTCTGTGAAACCTGCAAATTCTCAATTAATCGACAGGCGAGGGACAAATTAGTCTGTTCTATTTGTAAGTCCATGTTCCATGGACAGTGTATTGGTGGCAAAAAAATGACTGATGCAGAATTAGAGATCCTGATGTCGAATTCTTGGTCGTGCAATAAATGTGAGGCTAAGTTACGCAGTCAACGAAATGATAACACAGTTGCAACGCCGGTGAAATCATCGCCAGGTAACGCTAGTACTCTGTCCGACGTATCAGCGGATTGCTTCAGGACAACTATGTCCGACCTTGAAAAAAAATTTGGTGAGGGTCAGGCAAGATTAGAACTTTCGCTTGAAACTTGTTTGAATAAGATCAGTGCAAATTCTGACACATTAATTAGGCTGGAGGGTATAATAAAGGCCCAGCAGGATATAATATTGCACTTAAAAACTGAAAACACTAAACTAAAAACAAGTGTAGAGGTGCTTAACGATAGGGTGGATTCACTCGAACAGTATGGCCGTAGAAACATGCTCGAGATACACGGGGTTCCTACTGTGCATGGGGAAAATACTAGAGACGTTGTGCTAGCCACGTGTAAAGCAGTCGGAGTTGACCTGGGTCCGGAGGCGATAGACAGCTGCCACCGCCTGCCCAAGGGGGCAAACCAACACTCCCCCGGGATCATCGTCAAATTCGTACGACGAGATGACGCGCACAAGGTACTAGATAAGAAGAAACACGTGAGGAGACTTTCCACTCGCGACGTCGGTTTTCAAGCGGAGGATCGCCCAGTGTTCATCAATTTGTCACTTACTCTGGTACGTAGAAAGATTCTATCGCAACTAAAGAAGCTCCAAAAAGAGAAGGATTTTAAATATGTGTGGGTGGATAGAGCAGGAAACATAAAAGTAAGACCAGTGGATAAGGGAAAAGTGTCAATGATTAACAGTGATAAGGATCTGGAAGCTTTTATTGCTGCTATGGTTTAAATTGATGATAGACTACGATTCCGTATGTTTTAAAGTGTTATTTATCCGTTGTTGGAAGAAATAAATTTGCTCCATGTGAAATAGTAAAAAATTTTTGAGATGGAATGAAATAAGCACAGCAGATTCACTTTGGTTGTTAAATGGCTTATCTTGGTGATTGATGTATATACTTAAGTATTAATAAGGCTATATTATGCTTACATATGAATCTATATAGATATGCACATGAAATTTACATTATATAAATCATGTACTCGTGCATGAAACTCTGTGTAAAGAAACATATTGATATTAAAATTGAAAACTCTTTAATCTAATGATTGCCAGGCAAATGTATGTGAATGAATTACTCTGATAAGCTGGGCATTACTATTATTATTATTGTGACTTCTGCAATATCCGACGGCTTATAGCTAAAACGTTTTCACAGTGCAGTTCAGAGATACCTTTTGCCCTGCAATTACAATAACAACTTATCAATAAATTCTTCTTTTTCGTTTCATTATCATTTATTGTTATCTCTTTCTTTCGCTCTCAGTGAAGTTAAGAATGACTAAGCTGTAGCCTACACTAGTATCCAATCTGTTATACTGCCTCCTGTAATTATTATGATAAGATTGCGTTTGTACAAATTCAGTTATCGCAATCAGATATCGGTGTTAGGTGCAATTATTGGTTGTGACAATTCAGATAGCGGTGGAGGCCGAAATAGCAATCTGATATTGTCTGTGGTATTTTTCTAGCTGCGTGCCAAACCCTGGAATTATCTTCAGAGTGATTCAGTGCTGTGAGTGCATGCATTATAGAATAATTGTGGGGGGCGATTGAAACAGTTTATTCAATGGTTTTTGCTATTACGATCACGGTGTCAGCTTGTTTTATTCCAAACTCCATTTCTACTCAACTTGCTTATTTATGCAACTCTGAACCCATTTCTTGTTATTTGGTTTAGCAAAAACTGCTTCTTTTGTTTAAATAATTCTCACAAATTTTTTTAATTTGAGTTTTCTGGATCCTTCTATGGGTTGGAAAGACCATTTTCTTGTTTAAAAGAGGCGCGGCGCGAAGTCGCAAGATTGGTAAATAACTTTACCCGCTCGGTTTAACATATTTTTTTATCTTCTTCCTTATTAACTTACTTTCTTTGTTTTTTTTTCTTTTTCATTACAATTAATATTATTATAAATTTTACAGAATAGTATTATACTCTTATAGAAAAATATATGTCAGTTCTTGAATGTGATGATGATCTCATAGGCTATCATGATACAAGTGAAATAGATGATTTATTCTCTTTCGAACCACATAACATAAGCAATAAAAACTTATTGAATTTTTTTCATACTAATATAAGAAGCCTGAATAAAAACTTTGAAGAACTGGTTCATTATTTAGGAAATATAAACTTCAAATTTCATATTATTGCCTCAGAAACGTGGAATTACGGATGATGCTCATTTCACTTACGGTCTTGAAGGATATAATGTTGTACAGAATAAAAGTAAACATTCAAAGTGTGATGGGATATGTTTATTTGTTGATAAAAATTTTCATTTTGAAATAATTGATTTGGATATCGAAGAATCGAATTCAATCTGTATAGTTTGTTCAATTGATAACATCAAATACACAATAATTTTAATTTATCGCTCTCCAGCTACCAACATTAATAATTTCATTTCAAGTCTAGACGCTTGTTTGAACAGAATGAAGGACACTACCAATGTAATTTTAATGGGCGATATAAATCTTAATATTTTAGAAAACAATAGTTTAACAAATGAGTACTTGAGTACTCTGCATATCAACGGATTTAAATCCTACATTAACAAGCCGACAAGGATAGTGAATGGAAATGGTACCTGCATAGACCACATATTTTTCAAGGAGGGGGGAAACATTAGAGACCTGCAGCGTGGCGTGATTATTAAAACTAACATAACAGACCATTACAGTGTTTCACTGCACTTGAGTGAAGCCTTGAAAAATAACGCGGTAGCAGGGGAATTATGGACCAAAACTGTAACTGACTTTGACGGATTAATAGCTGACTTACAGGTTGAAAACTGGGCTGATATTTACAACACCGACAATATCGATGCAATGGTTAGCAATTTCATAGAAAAATTGACACAACTCACAAATAAAAGAACAAAAACAATCAGATTAAGTAAAAAAAACAAACCAGTAAAAAAATGGATAACACCCAGTCTAGTCAATGCAATCCGAGAAAGAGACAAATTACACAGGAAGCTCTCACGACAGCCAAACAATATTGAATTGCAAACCCGCTACAAAAACTACCGGAATACTTTAAATAATTTAATAAAAAGGGCAAAAATAGATTATTTTAATGAGAAGTTCGATGAACATAGGAATAACGCCAAGAAAACTTGGGAATACATTAACGAGCTGCTGGAAATAAAGAAAAACACAAAAGAAATAAGCCTAGATGCAGATATACTCAACGATTACTTTGCTAACGTGGGTGTATCATTTGCCAGAAAAATATCAGGAAATGTAAGTGATATCCCAGTTCCTCGATCGCTATCAAATTCATGTCAGCACAGTATCTTTCTCAACCCCACAAACTCAAACGAAATAATGTCAATTATAAATCAGTTGAAAAACAAATCTACACCAGGACCAGATAACTTCACAGGACCTTTCATAAAAAAAATTTCTCACCACATAACTGGACCCTTAGAACATATATTCAACAAATGTTTAAATGAAGGATATTCCCAAAAAAGTTCAGAGAAGCCAGAATCATCCCAATACCTAAAACCGGAGATTTAAAAAAACCAGAAAATTATAGACCGATAAGCTTGATAAGTAACCTTTCCAAAATATTAGAAAAAATAATAAAAAACAGAATTATGAGTTTTTTAGAGAAAGAAAATATAATAAATGAAAAGCAATTTGGTTTTCAAAAAAATAAGTCTACTAAAGATGCAGTCATCCACTTGAACAAAATAATTTTTGACAATTTTAATAGCAATAGAAAAACTCTTGCAGTGTTCATGGATCTATCAAAAGCTTTTGATACGATACCTCACAATATATTATTAAACAAATTAGATAGGGCTGGAATTAGAGGTGCAGCAAATGATTTATTTTCTTCATATTTGACTGAAAGGAAACAATACCTACATCTTCAGGGTCAAACTGATATTAAATATACGTCAGGTTTCGGCTTGCCTCAAGGTTCTGTGCTTTCACCAGTTCTTTTTTTGTTATATGTGAATGACCTACTCAAACTAAACCTCCAAGATTGCACCACTCTGTCTTTTGCAGATGACACTGTATTGATCTTCAGCGGCAAAAGCTGGGTAGAAACTTTCAATATAGCCAATAGAAACCTAATAATTATTAGAAAATGGCTTCAAGAACATATCCTGACTTTAAACGCTGACAAAACTAAGTATATCACCTTTTCACCCAATATAACTGGACAACCAGCAACAGATTTAAATCTTAAAATAGGGACAACAAATAATAACAATGAAAACTCTACAGATAATACAGAAGCACAAAAAACATTAGAAAGGGTTCACACGATTAAATATCTTGGTATATTATTGGATCAACATTTAAAATGGAACAAACACATAGATTATTTGTGCTCAAAGTTGAAATACCTCATTTACATTTTTTACAAAATAAATAAAATAAAAAACATAGACATTATACGGAAAATTTACTTTGCATACGCTCACTCATTATTTCAATATATTAATGAAGTATGGGGAGCTGCTTATGATACACATCTGAAGAAATTATTTATCTTACAAAAACATATTATAAGAGCAGCATTAGGAAGACCTCGACTCTATCCTAGTAGGGACATTTTTCTTGAATTTAAGGTCCCTACAATAAGACAGAATTATATGAAAAATATAATACTCCATATCAATAAGAATAAATCTAATTTTCCTGCACACATAACACCCCATAATACACGTCCTAACAATAGATTCAACACAGAACTCATTAAGCTAACCATATGCAGGCATCAATTTACCTATTATTGCAGCTACATTATAAATAAAATTCCAAACGATTTTATAGATAAACAAATGACACGTAATTTAAGCAAAAGCATAGATTATTGGATTGAGCATAACATATTCTTCAAACTAGTTGTATAAAGTATAATATTGTATCCAACAAGCATTGTTACTAAAAACATTGAGCAATGGTTTTTTCATTTTCACGTTCTCGAACACGGTATTGTAAATGTTCCCTCATCATCTTTTTTTTTTATCGTATATTTTTATGTATTCCCTGTGTGAAATATTCACTTCATGATGGCCTCAAGACGTCACAGTGGTTAATTGGATTCTACTTTGTCATATAGTATGTACTATTCTTAAGTTTTTAATTTTTTTTCTGAGCCTTTGAGACTTTTGTATATTGCTGTAATACTTTCTTTAGCTCTTTTTATTTTAATTTTTATATCGCTTCTTACTTGACCTGAATTGAAGCAGAATAATTTAACCGCAACTCACTGCCAACACACAAGGACTCTTATGTTGGCAGTGCTGAATATTACATTGATTACATTGATAATTATTGTTGTGCAAGTTACAATAAATGTATATTTTTAGGTGATTGTATATTGCATACTTTAGTGATTGTATTGTACAAATATTTGTATGTGATTTTTGGCAATAAATTCAATTCAATTCAATATAGTAGATGTACTATATATGATGTATACTATATACACTGTGTACATATTATACTATTGTACACATAACCTATGAGGTAACACATTAATAACTATTTTGGAAATTTATTGAATTCAATTTCCTGATGCATATATTTCCAAAATAATGAATTATAGAGGAATATAGGGCATTTTTGATTAGGCTATTAGAAATATTTATTGAATATTTAAAATCATTTTAATGATCTCTTGTAAATCCTTTACATAGCTTTCCACTTCGGTAGAAATTTCATAGTTACGAACAAGTAATTTCGACAAAAATTGTTGACTACAATGAAAATCCTTGTGAAACACTTGTTCGTAACAAGCAAATCACTTGTAAACTTGTAGAAATTCATTGTAACTACAAGTTTACAATTCTGCTTTTGTGAAACGCTAGTAATCAGCTGTTCTCCAAAACCATGGTTGGCAACAAGACTTGTAACCTACTTGTACCTTTGTGAAACGGGCCCCTGAACTGTTACATTTTTTTTCATGTGTGTGTACGTGTTTTGATTTTTTGACGCCATCGATCCCACAATTGTGGGTAATGGATGAAGCTGAAGGTATTAAACGCGGCTTTACTCTCTTTATTTGTTGTAAAATGCTACTTAACAATTTATGCATTTATTCAACTATAATTCTAAATTTAATCTGCTTCTAAACTAGTGACTGTCATTTACTAAAATTCTTTTTTCAAACTTTGAAATGAGATTTTCAATTCTAGCCTAATCTGATACTCATAGGCCCGGTTGCTCAACAGCCGGTTAAATTTTAACCGTGATCAATTTTACAAGAACCAATCAGAGAAGGCGGGTTTGAAAAGACGGGATTGGTTCTGTGAAATTAATCACTGTTTAAATTTAACCGACATTTGTGCAACCGGCACATATTATATTGTAATTTGTAAAAAAGCGTGTATAACATTAGGGCATTAGAGTGTCAAGCAAGCTATAGTGAGGTCCACGTTATAATGACAGTATTTGATCAACTTTGGTTTTGCTATCTATCCTTGTCTATCATTCGACAAAGCCGGTGGTACTATCCTTTTCTAGGTCCACAACGGTGACAATTATGTTTTTGACAGTGTAGAAATATAATTAATGCAGAGAATCGGCATCGCTATTCTTCTATCTTTATCCACTGCCATTATAACGTGGATCTCACTATAGGACACCGCGGTGGTGTTCAAGTATTAAAAAATCTAGAGCTGCGTACACATATTCGCGCTCCCAACCCGCACCGAGCACGCTCCTCCCTCGTACCACCATCGGACCACAGTCGCTCCGCCCACGCACCCATCATGAACGTTACGGAAGATGTTAGATCTTCTCGCGTTCCCCGGTCGAACCACTGTTGCTCGCCGGTCGATCATCAATCGCTCTGCTGGAGCGACGTTCGGTTGCGGAGCAGAGCGAAAGTCTGTACGCACCACCTTAGGACACCAGTAAGACACCAATGGTGATTAAATGTCAAGCAATCTATGACACCGGTTTAGTTCAATAATTGTTGAAAATCTATGACACTACTAAAAAACAAGTGGTATCCAAGTGTCAAAAAGCTGGGACACCAGTAAACCACCAATGGCGTATCAGCAGTAACCGGGACGGTGACTTAACACCCAGGTATCAATCAATATGTAATGGAATTTCAATAAGTGTTTCTTTAGTAGATACAATATTCTATTGATTTGTTTCAAAAATATGATTATTATTAGACGAAAATTCAAATAAATGCCGTAATCATACGCTAGATTCAAGTTTATGTATTACATCCCTGATTAAGCTGATTTACGACTCACACTGGCGCACAAGGAATCTTCCTTTTGCCGGTGTTTTTACCTCACCTACTGTACTTATGCATGTGATCATAAATTGAATCTTCATTTTAAAACTATTGTTTGTAATGAAAAGGATATTATTTCGTTATTATATCTAATTAAATAAATGTATGTATCTTGGTTTAAGTGCAGTAGCATAACTTAACTTATATTTATTTTTTGTAAAGCTTTTTTGTATTTTGTTTTTGGCAAATAAAATTTATTCATTCATTCATTCAAATCCACCCCGAAGAATTCTTCTACTGCAAATATTGACAACAGGGTAAACAGCTAAGTCCACGTTATAATGGCAGTGGATAAAGATAGATGAATTGCGATGCCGATTCTCTCCATTAATTATATTTCTACACTGTAAAATACATAATTGGCATCGTTGTGGACCTAGAAAAGGATAGTACCACCGCCTTTGTCGAATGATAGACAAGGATAGCAAAACCAAAGTTGATCAAATACTGTCATTATAACGCGGACCTCACTATAGATGGAAATTCGATGAGCGCTACTATTCAAAAATTATTTGTCAGCCCGGGCTAACATCGAATCTCCATCTAGCTGTTTACCCTGTTGTCAATATTTGCAGTAGCAGAAGTCTTCGGGGTGAATTACAGCATTTAATTGGGATTTCCATATTAGCATTTGAACAAATGCTTCTTCCAATTCAAATCAAATTCAAATCAAAATCAAATCAAAATAATTTATTCTTCAAAAAACAAATTTACATTATAAAATACAACACTTTCACAAAACTTGTCCAACCTAATCCTTATATGACAATTTACAAGACACATTGAGAAGAAAAAATCCCTGCAAAGGTTTAACCTGAGCGCAGGAATGAGTCGCTATAAATAACATAATAACAATATCGAGGGAAACAGGATGTTGAAAAACTACTATATAAAATGAAAGAAATTAATATTAAATATACAGACAGTTAAAGTTAATTGCAATAATTCGTAAAAATAGAAATGTACAAAATATAAATTACAAATATTGAACAGCAGCACAACTCAAATCTCATATGTCTCTTTATTCTCATCTGTAGACATTTGTACATGGTCTAGCCGGGTACATATTTCCAAACAGTGCACTGGAACATATATGATTAGCGTAATTGATTATGTTGTATTTTTCCTATTGGTGCAATAAATAAATAGTTGATACTGATAATAATTCCACTTAACACTTGTGAATTGTACCGACTAGACCATCTTCAAATATCTTGATTACAGCATTTATTTTAATTTTTGTCTAATAATAATAATTAATTCATTAGCTTTTGAATAATTGCAATATCTCAGTAATTTTCATCTGTTAAAAATATTATTTATTTATTTATCACATTGTGTACAAGTACTTAACATGAGGAAAGGCACAACAGGCTCATGCCCAAAACTGTCCCATTTCAATTTATATATATTTATATTATATATATTGTAATCTTTAGTTTTTTTACATACCTAGTTTAATTTTTACTTGTTTCATGTTAAAACTGTTTTATATTTATATCCTCTAGGTAACATGTCCAGGAGTATGGCTGTGCCCAAAAGGGCGTATAGAGTTGAGAATAGCCATGCTTGGTCTCTCAGTTAACACCAAGGCGATTGCTCCATCATTCCCGCTCCTGTTTCACGAGAAATTCCGATTTCATAAGGTGAACAGATTAATAAATTAATGCTATTGGGTATTGTTGAAGGAAGAGGCCTGACTGATAACTCTTAGCATACACGTAATACTGTAAACTAGACTTCTAAAAAAGTTTACTTTACGCCTAAAAAGCGTACAACCTTTGACTATAGAAAGAAGGTTGTTCTTTCTATAGAAGAAGGTTCTTTCTATAGTCAAAGGTACAACAGACTTTGGCTCATGACTTATATTATTAAAATTAATATTATTATCTGTTTCACAATAAAATTTTCACTCTGAATTAAGTCAGGTAACGTATGTAGGCTACTATAATATAGTGTATAGCAGCATATTAATTTGAAGCCGGTTTGCCGGCATTTTCACAACAAAATATTGCTCTGAAATCATAGAGAAAACATTCGAAGATTCAATCTTGAGTGGGCCTAATGTTTTCTCTATATGGTTCAATATTAAAGAAAAATTATCTAAAAGTTTTAATAATGAAATACGGAAAAATTACTAGGAATTTTTTAGTCAAGGCTGAGTTTCACCAGTAGGCTTACCTTAAACTTCAGATCTCTGCTGTATTTTCTTGTTATTATAGTTGATTGTATTGCATTAAGAAGTGGAATTCGATAATAAAAAGAAACAATTATTACTCTACCTCACTTTTAAATATTGATACAATTATTGTACTTTGATTTCAAATTCGATTCTTCACTTTTAAATACTTGCGATACGTACCTTTCTGACAATGGACAATGCAGCCATTGTATTCATTGTTTGATATCAAAAACACAATAATATTAAATTATTAAACAGTAATTTATAAAATATATTATAGACATAATACCGCGATTCACGATACATAATTATATAGATTATTACAGTCGTTATGAGATTATCTCTCTATGACTTTTGTGAGATCGGGATCGGACACGATCAGCTGTTATTCAAGGTCATTTTACAGCCCTAGGGCCGTAAAGTTTTACCGGCCTGGTCGGAAAACAATCACTTTCGGCCTCCATATGACGCACGTAAACCAGCTCATTACATCCAAGTGTGGCGAAAAAATTTTTTCGCCCCACTTGGATGTAATGAGCTGGTTTACATGCCTCATATGGAGGCCGAAAGTGATTGTTTTCTGACCAGGCCGGTAAAATTTTTACGGCCCTAGGCTGTAAAATAACCTTGAAGTCAGCTGATTCTGATTTGATGTGAACGTGTTTACAAAATAGTTTATGAAACGGAATCAGTTTATGCTTCTAGAATTGAATAAAGTTTTTGCAATAAGATACTATCATTTTATTTGGATGAATGAAATACAAATGAGATATTATAAACTATTCAAATTCAATTTTCAGAGTATAATAGAATCTAACCTCAAACCTCCTAGTACAGCGTTTATCACGGAACATGGTGGATAAACGGAATCATTTTATGCTTCTAGAATTCAATAAAGTATTCTGTAATAATATACTGTCATTATAACGTGAACCTCACTATAGATGGAAATTCGATGAGCGCTACTATTCAAAAATTATTTGTCAGCCCGGGCTAACATCGAATCTCTATCTATTTGGTAGAGAGTTAGTGGGGAGGATATTTTTAATATTCTTTCCGAAGAATGGACATTGATATGTCCAAAGCTCCGCCAATTTATGTAGATGCATAACAATATGATTATTATCTATAGTTATTATATAACAAATTGCTTTTTCATATCATATACAGTTCAATAATTATTTTCTTAGTCTATACTATGTAAATTCATCTATAATTCTGCTGTATTGTAAGCTATTGTATGTAAGTGTATAAGCCAGTATATATTGAAATCTACATAAATAAAGTACTCAATCAATCAATCTAGCTGTCTACCCTGTTGTCAATATTTGCAGCAGCAGAAGTCTTCGGGGTGAATTACAGCATTTATTTGGGATATCCATATTAGCATTTGAACAAATGCATCTTACAATTTATTCCCATCTGTAGACATTTGTACATGGTCTAGCCGGGTACATATTTCCAAACAGTGCACTGGAACATATATGATTGGTGTAATTGATTATGTTGTATTTTTCCTATTGATGCAATAAATAAATAGTTGATACTGATAATAATTCCACTTAACACTTGTGAATTGTACCGACTAGACCATCTTCAAATATCTTGATTACAGCATTTATTTTAATTTTTGTCTAATAATAATAATTAATTAATTAGTTTTTGAATAATTGCAATTAATATTTTTGTTTTTTATCAGTTTTAAATATCAAAATTCAAAATTTTTAGTTTAGTTATTAGTTTTGAAGTGGAAATTGGACTTTTTGAAGTGAAAGTGAAATCTTAACCTTATTCTTTTTTGAAACTTTTATTTGTTAAAATTTGGGAGAAGACAGTTTTGGGCTATGCCTGTTGTCTTCTCCCAATCATATTATATTTATTATAATTATGATCTGTAATTGCCAATGAAATAAATAAATATCTCAGTAAAAATATTATATTGTAATCTGTAGTTTTTTTTAACTACCTAGTTTAATAACTTTTACTTGTTTCATGTTAAAACTGTTTTATATTTATATCCTCTAGGTAACATGTCCAGGAGTATGGCTGTGCCCAAAAGGACGTATAGAGTTGAGAATAGCCATGCTTGGTCTCTCAGTTAACACCAAGGCGATTGCTCCATCATTCCCGCTCCTGTTTCACGAGAAATTCCGATTTCATAAGGTGAACAGATTAATAAATTAATTTGTTATATGTTTTTCAATAATATAATTTCATTGTAAAAATTGAAATATCTATGTACCCTTTTCCAGTTTACTTTATTATTTTATTAAACCGTACAAAGAAAGTCAATATACAGGGTGTCCCACCAAGGTTGTACCAGCCGTTGACCATACATTTTACTCGACATTTCTGACAAAAAATGTTCAGTAAACTTTTTTCCTATCGACCTTAGTTTTCGAGATATATCGATTTTTCGATATTTTCAGAATATGCCTACTCCCGGTCATTAAATACTCAATAACTGGAAAACTACTGGTCTTCTTATCCTGTCTTCTTATCCTTATTCTTCCTCACTCCTGTCTTCTCCTTATTCTTCTCCTCTCCTGCTCTCTTCTTCTCCTCCTCATTCTTCTTCTCTTCTCCTTATTCTACTCCTTCTAATTATTATTTTTTTTTTACTTCTGTCTTTTCTTATTATTCTCTTCGTGTCTTCTTCTCCATTCCTGTCTCCTTATTCTTATTCTTCTACTTGTTCTCATGATTCACCTTTTCATGTGTGACTTATTTTCAAAGAGTCAAGTGAAGCTCTATTTTATCTTATATTTTATTCAATTTGACTGCAACTGTTTTTTAAAATACGGCTTCTCTGATTGGTTCTCGTGGAGTTAATCACTGGGCCCGTTCTGTGTACATGGAATGTGGTAAATTGTCCGATTCACAATTTACCAGGTTTAAAAGTTCCACGTTCCATGGGAGGAATTTTGACAGATTCTGTACCAGAAACCTGTTCCAGTTCCAAAATCCTGCCCCACAGTCGAAGTGTGGTAAATTGTCCGACCTGGTACAGTTCCAACTATCTGAGCTCTCATTGGTCGATTATTGTAGTCTGCTTGCTTCTCTGCGCATGCGCTGATAGTTTGTTCACCATAGCATAGCATAGAATACATAACCAACAATATGATGTTTGATAACCATTCATTAAATGAATTTTTCTCGATAGAAAATTTGAGAGTAATGGAATAAAAGGAATTTACACTTTTCTAGACGGTAGGTTTGTAAAACAGCCTTTCTTCATTCACGCAGCTAGTAAACGACACAGTTTAGTGTAAATCAACTTTATATGTGCGCGCCAAAAGCTTGAACCAACGATTTTGAAATGGCGTTCCATGGGAACATTTTGCACTAGTCACGTGATGGAACAATTTACGATTGGAACTGGAACAATCTACTGTACACAGAACGTACACACTGTTAAAATTTAACCGGCTTTTATGCAACCGGGCCTATTTGTTACACAATTTCAATCAATTTTCCACAGATGCTACGCTCAGTAAACAGTCTGACAGCACTACAGGGTGTGTTAAAATCACGCAACCTGCACATCCAACTGTTGCATACTACTGTGCCACCCAAAGGAGGGGGTAAGCGGTGTCAACGTGTTGGTTCCGGCTGCACCACGGTTCTGGCCACTTTCCGGTCACCCATCCAGGATGTGTTCTATCCACCGTCGCCTGCCTCACATCGAAAAACAAGAAAATCATTGTTCCTTCTAGAGTGAAAACTGTACATTTCCAAATCTTTCTAAGGGCAAAGCCATAAGAGTCCTAATTTTAGACGAGTCAGCAGGGCATGAAGCTCCACGATAGGCTGATATCAGCTGATTCACCAACGCGAATCCATTCAGCCAATTGGAGAGCTTCCTGCCTTGCCGACTTGTCTGAAAAACGCCACATGAGGCTTGGCTCTTAATCTTCTACCTCTTCTCCTAGTTCTCCTCTCATGTCTTCCTCTACTTCTTCTTCTTCTCTTATCTTCTCTTTATTCTTCTCCTTCTGTCCTTTTCTTCTCCTTCTCTTCTTCCTGTGTTCTTCTCCTTATTCTTCTCCACTTTTCTCCACTTCTTCTTCTTTTTCTTCCTCTCCTCCTCCTCTTCTTCTTCCTGTCTTCTTCTCCTTATTCTTCTCCACTTCTTCTTCTTCTTTTTTTTCTTCTCCTCCTCCTCCTCCTCCTCTTCTTCTTCCTGTTTTCTTCTCCTCATTCTTCTCCACTCCTGTCTTCTTATTCTTCTCCTCCTGCCTTCTTCTTCTCCTTATTCTTCTCCTCTCCTGCCTTCTTCTTCTCCTCATTCTTCTCTTCTTGCCTTCTTATTCTACTCATACTGTCCTTTTCTTATTATTCTCTTCCTGTCTTCTTCTTCTTTCCTGTCTCCTAATTCTTATTATTTATTTATTTTTAATTTTCACAAAGTAGCACAGATTGGGAGAGAAAAACTAAGGATACTCCTTGTACTATTTCTTTCCCAAATTCAGATAACATTTTAAGAGTCCGAAGTAGGGTTATGGTTTCACTTTTCTAAAATTTAGTCCATTTTCATTAAAAAACAACGACAAACTAAGAATTTTGAAGGTTAAAAACAGAATAAAAAACAAAAATATCACACTCAAATCACCATTAATTTGAACATTTTTCGTAATTTGACAAAATTTAGAGCCAGAAAGAACACAATAATTATTCTTCTACTTGTTCTCCTGATTCACTTTCTCATGTGTGACTTATTTTCAAAGAGTCAAGTGAAGCTCTATATTATCTTATCCAGCATTCAATTCGACTGCAACTCTATGTGCCGGTTGCGTAAAAGCCGGTCAAGTTTTAACCGTGGTTAATTCCACGAGAACCAATCAGAGAAGCCGTCTTTTCAAAAACGCCTTCTCTGATTGGTTCTCGTGGCGTTAATCACGGTTAAAATTTAACCGGCTTCTGTGCAACCGGGTTAATTTGTTACATAATTTCAATCAATTTTCCACAGATGCTACGCTCAGTAAACAGTCTGACAGCACTACAGGGTGTGCTAAAATCACGCAACCTGCACATCCAACTGTTGCATACTACTGTGCCACCCAAGGGAGGGGGTAAGCGGTGTCAACGTGGTGGTTCCGGCTGCACCACGGTTCTGGCCACTTTCCGGTCACCCATCCAGGATGTGTTCTATCCACCGTCGCCTGCCTCACATAACCTCAATGTCGGCACAGATGTGGATCTACTTCTGAAGCCTACTAATTGTTTTCCGGTCAGTAGTAATTATTTATTTTCATAACCACATTATTTATTGATTGATACAATAAGTACATCATACAAATGATAGGGAGAGAAAAAATGAGGTAACCTTGTGCTATTCCTCTCCCAAATTTAGATGAGGTTACACATAGTCCCAAATAGGTTGAGTCTTGTAGTTGTTCACTTCACAAAATTCCAGTCCTTAATAATTCTCACAATGTAGATTTATTTTATCATTTTTTCTATCTTTATCCACTGCCATTATAACGTGGACCTCACTATAGATTAGATTATAGTTCTTTATTCATGTATGTTACAATATAATAATACTGGCTTATACCCTAATTTACATCAAATGACCGTATTGTTGATTATTCAACGAATTCTATAAGGTATAATAAACTAATCAATCATAATGAAGATTGAATGCAATTTGAATAACGATAATATAATATTCTGTTGCAACTACATAAATCGGCGGTGTTTCAACAAAAACATTATATAAAATAATATCCTTTTCCATAAACACACAAACTATAATAATAATAATAATAATAATAATATCGAGGCTGGCTCAGGTCTGGTGTCAGAGTTTTCAGGTCGCAGCTGATCAATTTCAGGGCCTCTGACATGACCTAACGACTGCTTTTTAGGCAGCCGGGACCAACGGTTTAACGTGTCCATCCGAAACACGGGAGTGGCCCGAGATAAATATCTTGCCCGGGCCGGGATTTGAACCCGGGCCTCTGAATCATAAAGCCAGCATCTGATCCACTCGGCTACGGCCACTCCTACAAACTATAATGGGGTCCACGTTATAATGGCTGTGTTTGATTAGCAATGATATTGCTATCCTTGTCTATCATTCAACAAAGCGAATAGCGCTGTCTCTTTCTCACTTTGCTCTGTTGCCAGATCGTCTTTTAACAATGTAGAATTAATTAACAAAATATTTCATCTTAGTTATAAAAATTCATTATGAAATTATTTAAAAATATAATTTCTTGCTTTTTAATGGATATTTGTTCATTGAAAAAGAAATAGTATTGTTTCTTATGGGAGTGTTCACATAGCCTATTTGTAGTCTGCTAATGTGTGAACCATAGGTAAAAGATAGCACAAGAATATATCCCACGGTAAAGGACGTTTATGATACAAATTTGAAGCAGATTTTTCGTTAACTCAAGCCAATTACTGTTGACTATTGGCTATTATTACTGTTTAGTTGGGAGTGTAAGAGTGTAAGAACGGCACAGTATGTGAGACTACCAGCGGCACATAGCTTCACCAAAAACAAATACTATAGTGGGGTCCACGTTATAATGGAAGTGTTTGATTAACAATGGTATTGCTATCCTTGTCTATCATTCAACAAAGCGGATAGCCATATCTCTTTTCCACTTTGCTCTGTTGCCAGATCGGCTTTCAACAATGTAGAATTAATAATCAACAATATATTTCATATTGATTATGAAATCATTGAAAAATATATTTCCTTGCTTAATAAAATATAATTGATTATTTCAAACGAGAATGAACAGCTGATATTACATCAATAAACCTGTATCAGCTACCGTCTATAGAAGATATTGACAAGACAGTGAGGATCAGCAACGTTGATCTCCTATCTTTCTCCACTGCCATTATAACGTGGACCTCACTGTAGCACTCAGTAATATCATAGAGAAACAATAGCATAGGTAGATATCCCATGGTATAGGGCGTTTATGTCACAACTTTTACTGTTATCTCAAGCCGATTACTGTTGATTATTGTCGAATTCTACTGTTTTGTTAGGGTGAGAGTGTATGAACGGCACAATAAGAGAGACTACCAGCGTCACATAACTTCACGGGAAAGAACTACGTGGATTATCAGCTTGGGATAACAGTAAAAGTTGCGACATAAACGCCCTGTACCATGGGATATCTACCTATGATATTGTTTCTCTATGGTAATATAGATATAGGCCAATTCTAGTCTGGGAAATGGAAAATCTCTAGTAATATTGATAGTTCAAATTATCTCAGATCTATCAATAAAATTATGAAATCGAAAAGGTAACCGTTTCATTTATCAAAATGTATTAAAGCTACAGTTTTGGGCTTAGCCTGTTGTTCTCTCTTGATCATTATTCTTTTCATTTATTACTATGTGATCCTCGTATTATTCATTTAATTTATTTATTCATTCGTGGACAGAATCACAACTCATATAAATATGATTAGGAAGGAACAACAGGCATGGCTCAAATCTATTCCATTCCCAAATTTTGATAAATTAATAAATTGTCCAAAAAATTGGTTATGTTTCTACTGTAAAACGTTCAAGTTTAATTTTCGCCCACAAATATATATAAGCTAAACATTTTGAATTTGGAGAAATTAAAACACCTAACTATATTTAAATATAACACTTAATTATCACTTCATATTGAATTAATCAAGTTATTTTATAAAATTTTGAACCCAAAAATACACACACAACTTCTCTCACTAAGCACAGCTGTTTTTGTGATTTGTGTCTGTAAAATCGTATAAACGAATCAAAAATTTTCCCTAATTTATTTAGATGATGTAGATGTTGAACTGTAATTATCTGTTGCAGGGTATAATATCGCCAAAAGCTGAGATCTCAACGCGGGTGGTGATTGAGGAGGTTGTGAATTACTGCAGTCCTGAACGGGTCATCAATCCAGTCACTGTCTCATCAAAGGCAGGTACTTTACAAATTCAACAAGTCCAATAAATATTTATCAAGTAATAAGTGCCAGCACAAAATATCATTACCTCATATGAGAGGCTTTTGTTCTATTTAGAATGTCAATAAAGCTTTATTATTATTATTATTATTATTATTAATAAGTGAAGAATGGGAAAACTAGTAGTTCTGTGAACAGTAGACCTCACGCAGTATTCTCATCCACCAAGTACCTGATTGAAACTATAGAACTTATGGAAATACAGCAATAGACTGGCTTCTCCACACATCTGTGTAATCACTTGTCAGCTGATTTATGATGAATAATTCTATAGTCTGATTTTTACTCTAATATTGGCGTATGAAGGAGGCTCCTTTTCCTTTCATATTATCCTTGAAATGCAAAATTTCCAAAAACCTTGTATATACGTCGACGCGCAATTAAAAAAGGGACATACCTGGCAAATTTCATGAAAATCTATTACCGCGTTTTGCCGTAAATGCGCAACATATAAACATTTAAAAAACATTAAGAGAAATGCCAAACCGTCGACTTGAATCTTAGACCTCACTTCGCTCGGTCAATGAATGTGAAAAGTAATCTAATAATACGGTATTATTAATACATCAATAGCAGCTTCAACACAAAGATTCGATGGATTGAGTTCATCCTTCAATTCAATTTCAATTGTTCTTCAATTCAATATCTATTTCTAAGGGCCGGTTTCCGAGCTCGGAATTGAGCCAAGTTCTAGACTTTAAACAGCTGGAGTCAGAAAATTGGCTTTCCAAAACGGGGCGTGGTCGCAGTCCACGTTTAAATTAAGTTTAGAAAAACTAGAAAATTGAACACATAATAAAATAAAGAGAAAATAGTGTAAAGTTTCAGGTATTTTGAATTATTTAGGAGTGTTTCATTTCGTCAGGGAAAAACGTTTCCAATTATAGAAATGAGAAAGTAAAGTTTATCATAAAAACTGCGACTACGCCCCGTTTCGGAATGCCAATTTTCTGACTCCAGCTGTTTAAAGTCTAGAACTTAGCTAAATCCCGAGCTCGGAAACCGGCCCTTAGAAATAGATATTGAATTGAAGAACAATTTAAATTGAATTGAAGGATAAACTCGATCCATCGAATCTTTAATGTGTTGAAGCTGAATCCCGAGCTCGGAGACCGGCCCTTTATGTGTTATGTTTGATGAAGTTAAAACACGTGAATAAGTGTTTATTTTTGACACTCATATATGTCAACCCCTATGTCAAGGACCGATTCAGGTCAATCACAGTTATCTACTATAGAATGTGGTGGAAAAAGGAACTTGGCAACTATGCTGTCATATCATTAAGGCTCAACTAACACTTACGCGACTCAGGTGTAGAAGAGACTCGAGTCTAGTTGAGAGCATGTGTTTTCAAATGGTGACGTCGCAGAGACTAGAGTGGACTGGTCTGAGTGTCACCATTTGGAAACACATGCTCTCAACTAGAGTCGAGTCTCTTCTCGACCTGAGTCGCATAAGTGTGAGTTGAGTATAACACTGACTATAATGGTTCGTACAGACTTACGCTCTGCTCCGCAAACGAACGTTACACGAGCAGTTCGCAAGATGATCATCTTGCGAACCTCTTGCGAACATATTGCGTAACGTCTCGTGTAACGTTCATGCTCGTGTTCGTAGCGCGTATATCTGTACGCACCTAAAGGTGAATCTGACCGTAGTTTTTCACTCATCTTGAAATATGTTAGTTGTTGAATATGATTTTAAATCTACTCAAAGTTTGATTCTTAATTTTATTTTTTTCACAGAGAATAGGACAGAAGATGTGAGTCCATTAGTAAGACAGAGAGCGGTATGTCATTCAGATACCTGCCAATGTTGTGACTGTTATAAAGCAAAGAAGAACTCCAATGTGCAGACTCCGTTCCTCATTGGTCCATTACCCAGGTAATTTCTATAGTGATAGTCACTTTTAACTGTCATAACCTCTAGACTGTGTATTCCAAATTAAGGTTTAGAACAGTTTTGGGCAAATGCCTGTTGTTTTTTTACCTGGATTGTATTTGTATACTAGCTGGCCCGGCGAACTTCGTACTGCCAAACAGATAATGCATCTCATGACAAACTTTAGCTGGATGCACACCTGAGGAGGCGCGATGCGGCATTTTGCATCCAGGTGCTTCTTGCTTATTGGTTTGAATGGAACAACTCACACACACTGAATCGGGCATGGTGTGGAACGGTGTGATAAGGTAATCTCCATAAGATCAACACTTTGTATCACCAAGCCGCGCCTCCTCAGGTGTGCTTAGTCTTCGCTTAATCTGATGCACTATATTTTTATGAAAATTATCCATCAATCAGTATTTTATTGACCGAGCGAAGTGAGGTCTAAGATTCAAGTCGACGGTTTGGCATTTCTCTTAATGTGTAAATGTTTATATGTTGCGCATTTACGGCGAAACGCGGTGATAGATTTGCATGAAATTTGACAGGTATGTTCCTTTTTCAATTGCTCGTCGACGTATATACAAGGTTTTTGGAAATTTTGAATTTCAAGGATAATATAAAAGGAAAAAGGAGCCTCCTTCATACGCCAATATTAGAGTAAAAATCAGACTATAGAGTTATTCATAAATCAGCTGACAAGTGATTTCACAGATGTGTTGAGAAGCCAGCCTATTGCTGTATTTCCATAAGGTCTATAGTTTCAATCAGGTACTTGTGGATGAGAATACTGCGTGAGGTCTACTGTTCACAGAACTACTTGTATAAGGAACGCCAAATTTTTAATGTGTGTCCCAATATACTTCCTTTCGGGTTCCTTTCTTTTCATGTCACTTCTAAAAACGTTTCACCTCATAAAAACTCCAAATTCTAGAAAACTAATGAAACTTGTTATTCAGTGCTCAAACTTTGCTTTATATCCCTTTGAAATGGATTAACTTACAGTAAATGAAAATACTGAATTTTTCAAGTGAAATCTTTCACAGTTTTTTTTATGTAAAATTAGATTCAATTATCATTTTCTCTATTTACAGGAGACCAGGGTTTCGGCCTAAACAACATAAACGGCTGACTAAAACTAGAAACAGATCTGCAGCTATTGAAAGCAAAAAGCTCAGAGAAGAGAAAGAAGATATTGTACCGCACAGTAAGTTATGATAATATTTGAAACTGTAATTGGAAATAGATTGATGTCTTCTCCCAAATCAAATATAGTGTCAAGTAAATAAATCTTTTTTGGACACTTTGTAAAGGCATAACTGGCCGAAACTGGTTGTGTATTCAGCAGAAGAATAGCTGAAAATAGATAAGACATTGCATTTATTCGAATGCTAATCGATATAGTATATTTCGCACCTAGAGCAGAAAATGAGATTTTTCCGGCTCGAAATCGATTTTCAAGTCCGAGGCCGTAGGCCGAGGACTAGAAAAGATTGAAAGCCGGAAAAACACTTTTGCCCGTGGTGCGAACGCTATTTTTCGCCACACACAAAAATAAATAATATATATAAAATAATAATTACATTATTGTAATTCCTAACACTTAGCAGAAAAACAGATACTGAAAATTTGAAAAAAGAAGAAAGGAAGATAATTAGAAAAATACTTGGACCAAGAAAGACCGAAGATGGTTATAGACTACAGAAAACAGCCAAAGTTGAAGAATACTCTAACATAGAAGCAGACATCAGGAAAATGAACCAAATTTTGCTCAGCGTCTTCCATCTGGGAGCTTGACGGCTAATAATAATAATAATAATAATAATAATAAAATAATAATTGTTTTACTAAGCACTTCCGAAAGCAGAAGTGGAAGGTCATAGCTCTAGCAAATCTGAGGTAATCTGAATATCAGGAAATTGTCCAAGTATTTTTATTTTTCATCCTGATTTGTCAAAATAACCTAAAAGATTATGTTCAATTATGTGGGAGGTTGAGTTTATAATTTTTATTCTTTCAAATGACAATAAAATGATATTATTATAAATGTTTTAATTATTGAATAATGAACACAAATAATGAAAAGTTTTTTGATCAGCTGTTTTATGATCACCTTTCTTAGTTCCATGTTAGCGGCTGGAAAGGGTACTCTTTCCGGACTCTGCCGGAAAGAAACCTGTTCTGACGTCAGACGAGAGTCGTCTGCAAACAATGTCTTTCAGATCAACTTAGGGACTGGAAAACAGCTGCTTTCTGTGCAGTGTGGCGAAAAATAATTATTATTAAACGAAATTCTAGTAGGCCTATCATAGAGAAAAGATAGCATAAGAAGATATCCCATGGTATAGGGCGTTTGTTTCAAATTTCACTGTCAACTCAAGCCGATAGTCCTAGTAGTTGTTTTTGGTGAAGCTATGTGACGCTGGTAGTCTCTCATACTGTGCCGTTCTTAATGAATTAACAAAATAATTATGAAGTATTCTAATTAATTATTAATTCAACATTGTTAAAAGTCGATCTGGCAACAGAGCAAAGCGAGAAAGATATAGTGCTATCTGCTTTGTTGAATGATAGACAAGGATAGCACAACCATTGCTAATCAAACACTGACATTATAACGTGGACGTCACTATAGTAGTTATCTTTCGTGAAGCTGTGTGACGCTGGTAGTCTCTCATACTGTGCCGTTCTTACACTCTCACACTCCCAACAACACAGTAATAATAGACAGTAGTCGGCGTGAGTTGACAAAAACCTGCTTGAAACTTGGAACATGAACGAGCTAGGCCTATACCATGGGATATCAACTTATGCTAATACCCTATAGGCTATTCTTTCCACTATAAAATGGAAATCCTAAAGTTAAATGCTGTAAATCACCACGAAGTCGTCTGCTACTGCAAGTTATCTTTCGCAATTAGGAGGTACCGGGTTCGATTCCGGGGCTGGCAAACAATTTTCGGATAGTTGCTCTCATCGAATTTCCATCTAGCTGTTAACCCTGTTGTCAATATTTGCAGTAGCAGAAGTCTTCGGGGTGATTTACAGCATTTAACTTTGAATTTCTGTTTTATAGTAAAAAGAATAGTCTATAGCCCTATAGGGTATTAGCATAGTAGTAAGATAGCATTAGTTTATATCCAATGGTATAGGCAGTTTATGTTCCGATTCTCACTGTTAACTCCAGTCGATTACTGTCTACTACTGTCTATTATTACTGTGTTGTTGGGAGTGTAAGAACGGCACAGTATGAGAGACTACCAGCGTCACATAGCTTCACGAAACAGAACTACTAGGACTATCGGCTTGAGTTAACAGTGAAATTTGGGACATAAATGACATATCATGGGCTATCTTCTTATGCTATCTTTTCTCTATGGTATCAAAACACGTGATACAATATCAACAAAATATGATACAGTATCATCTCAACTTGACACACAGCACCAAAATTTGATACAAAACTTCCAAACTTTGAATGAATTCTACAAACCATGGGAGATTGGGATATCTTCTTATGCTACCTTTTCTCTATCACCACACATTATACAGTATCAGCACAATATGATACAGTATCATCTCAACTCGATAAACAACACCATAGTTTTATACAAAACTTCCAAACTTTGAATGAAATCTACAAACCATGGGATATCTTATTATGCTATATTCTCTCTATCACCAAACATGATACAGTATCAGCACAATATGATACAGTATCATCTCAACTCGATACACAACACCATAATTTGATACAAAACTTGCAAACTTTGAATGAATTCTAAAAACCATGGGGATATCTTCTTATGCTATTTTTTTTCTATGGTAGTCTTACTAGTAATTTCTGTGGAAAATCTCTTTATCTGATTAAAAATTGAAAATTTGTGTCCTCTTCAACTGTTGTTTTTGTCTCTATCTGGATTCTTCTGTGAGAATAATTTGTATCTATTTTGATAAATTTGTATCAAATATTTTATCTTGTTTCAGTTAACTGTAATTGTGATCCACCTGAAGATGAGGAAGGCTCAACTGTATGCAAATGTATTCTCTGCAGAAAATACAAAGATTACTTTCCTTCAGGGGATTATTCCTCTTCTGAATTGGACAATAAACCTAAGGTCAGTTGATTTATTCATTTAATTATTTATTTATTCATTTATTTATTTTTTTTTATTTATTTATTTATTCTTATAGCTTTTATGGGCAGAGAGATCCTTTTAGATATTCTGCTTTGCCGTATTACCCAATGTCATTTATCTACCCTAATGTTATTTACCCTATCAACACTCATGTCAGGTTAGTTTATCACGTTTTCATGATGCTATTTCATAGTCTATTATTGGTAAGCTATAATGAGGTCTCCGTTATAATGGCAGTGTTTAATTAGCAATGGTATTGCTTTCCTTGTCTATCATTCAACAAAACTGATAGCGCTGTCTCTTGCTTTGCTCTGTTGCTAGATCGTCTTTAATCAATTTAGAATTAATAATTGATTAACAGAATATTTCATCTTAATTATGAAAATTCATTATAAAATTATTGAAAAATATAATTTCTTGCTTAATAAAATGTAATTGATTATTTTAAACGAGAATGAACAGTTGATTTTACATCAATAAACTTGTCTATAGAAGGCATTGACAAGACAGAGGATCGGCAACGTTGTTCTCGTATCTTTCTCCACTGCCATTATGACGTGGACCTCACTATAGTCAACTAGATTATCCACTAGCATTAGGCTACAAATTTTAAGTTGAATTGTGAATTAAGCAAATCACCAAATCACATTTTTTATAAATTATCACAAATTATACGTCTCATTATAATGTTTACTTTATCGTCCATCATCTATCCTATCTCTCAATCTAATGTATATGTGTGTTATTTTCTATTTTGAAGATAATTATTGTGTGCTTTACAGCCAAAACCGAAGAAAAATACGTGTAAATACTGCTGTGGTGATCAGAAAGAAATGAGAAAGCAGAGACAATCCAGTAGTCCTGTTAAACAGTTGGAGAATTGTGAGTGCAACAGTATAAAATTCATAAAAATATAGTCTATAAAAAATATAAAAATTCATTAAAATTGTACATTTGATAGATTAGTAGTATTCTAAACTTATCTTAACAAAGAGATTCTATAAATCACAATCAATATAACTTAATTCAATCTCTTGAAGTGATTCCTGAAGTCTGTATTTTTTCATATCATGGAATAAATTTAACAATCTGTAAATAATTTATCAAATTTTAAGAATGTGAAAGGCGTTTAAAATTTTTTTTCACTAACATCCAGTTGTGATTGTTCCATATAGAAAATATAGAATAAACTATCCAGCTCTATATTTTCTCTACTTTCTATATTGTTACTTAGCTATATTGAGGTCAACGTTATAATGGCAGTGGAGAAAGATCCTCTGTCTTGTCAATGCCTCATGCTATATTTTCTCTATTATTTATTTATTAGGTTAGCAAAAACAATACAGCGATCGGAAATAGTTATTTGTGCAACTAGTGCGCAAAGTGGCAGTTTGCTGCACCGAAAGAAACGTTTACGCCCGAGCCGTAGGCGAGTAGGCGGAATGGTTTGTTGAGTGCAGCAGAGGAACTTTGCGCACGTATTTCACATTAAGTTTTTCCTACAGTTACCATTGAATATGAAAAGTGGGTAATAATGGGTAAAATTGCCTGAAATCCATCAAATGTTTTTCTGTGTAATTTTATTATTGATAAAAACCTTAATCCTAAAATCCTAAAGTCCTCGTTGTCGTTGGTTATATTATCTAATTAATAATTAGCGCGTTGTGCTTGGTTGCACCTCTGCTCACTATAGCAGCCACAGCAGTCACTGTTACCAACTTCATTTTGATTTTGCTGCACTGTTGCTCCATATAACCTACTGAGTATTTTGCGTTGCCATGTTGCAAATCTGGAGTGCAGAAAAGATTTTTTCCTACAGTTACGTTGAAAAGTGGCCATTGCTGCACTGATTACAGAACGCAAAGAATCACTTTTCCGCTCTAGTGCGGGAAAAATTTTTCTGCACTCCAGATTTGCAACATGGCAACGCAAAATACTTAGTAGGTTATATGGAGCACCAGTGCAGCAAAATCAAAATGAAGTTGGTAACAGTGACTGGGCTGCTATAGTGAGCAGAGGTGCAACGAAGCACAACGCGCTAATTATTATTCATTATATATTATAACCAAGGACAACGAGGACTTTAGGATTTTAGGATTAAGGTTTTTATCAATAATAAAATTACACAGAAAAACATTTGATGGATTTCAGGCAATTTTACCCATAATTACCCACTTTTCATATTCAATGGTAACTGTAGGAAAAACTTAATGTGAAATACGTGCGCAAAGTTCCTCTGCTGCACTCAAGAAACCATTCCGCCCTCGCCTACGGCTCGGGCGTAAACGTTTCTTTCAGTGCAGCAAACTGTCACTTTGCGCACTAGTTGCACAAATAACTATTCCCGCACTAGAGCGGAAAAGTGATTCTTTGCGTTCTGTAATCAGTGCAGCAATGGCCACTTTTCAACGTAACTGTAGGAAAAGAAAGAAACATGCTTATTGTTACTAAGCTAGTTCTATAACGTATGTAGGTTATCATTCATGGAACTATGTGTGCCCTATTACAAAGACAATCCTGTAGAATTGTTTGTGTAATTTTAATCATAGAATTGAAATTCCAAAAACCTATATTTTTTAAGAGTATTATTTTTTCCAGGTTGTCCATGCATGTTGTTGAACATAGTTCCAGTGATAGACGAACTTGATAGAGCACAGGAAAACGAATACGGTCCTTCATACAAGTAAGTTCAATTTTTTATTGTTTTAGAAACATTCTAGATTTTAGAGACGCTGAGGCTCGGAACAGGCAGCAATGCCTAATCTGTGAAAGGAAGAAAAGGAGAAGAAGAAGAAGAAGAGGATGAGGAAGAAGAAGATACATTCTAGATGTTTCAATTATTTGCATGTTTAAACAACTTCTTTACTCAGTTTTACATGAATTGAGTTCTAAAAATACATTTCTTTTAAAATATTTGTTCATGGTAAAGTGAATAAACCTTTACTTTGAAATGATCCTTTCTTTCATTTCATAGCTTCCTTTCTCTTCTGTCTTCTTTTCTACTTGCTCTCCTATATTTTCTTCTTCGTCATATTCGGCTCCTCCGTTATCCTCTTCTTTCCCTTTTCATTCCTTTCTTCTTTCTCTTTCATCCCGAACTTCTACGTCATTCTGTCACAAACCAGGCTTTTCTAGTTATTTCTGTTAGCTACTAAGGCCCGGTTGCACAAACGTCGGTTAAATTTTAACCGTGATTAACTTCACGAGAATCAATAAGAGAATGCTTTTTTGAAAAACGGCTTCTCTGATTGGTTCTCGTGGAATTAATCACAATTAAAATTCAACTGACCTACGTGCAACCAGCACTAAGTGTTCCAATCTTTGTTGTCGTGTAGTAATATACAATGAATTTTACAAAAATTTGTATTCTTATTTTCCTCATACTGTGGGCGTGTCTTGTCTCGGCCAATGACAGACTGCGACCTTGATAGATTAACCAACTACCAATCACAGGGCTCCATTTATTTTGCTGCTTGATGTTTGAGCTTTTAGTTTACTGGAAAATGATAATGGAGTAGCAACCGATTTTAGTTTATCAGAAATGTTTTTTTAAATATTATGTGTATGTATAATTTTCAAGTAAAATAATATACAGGGTGTTTACGAACTCCCTACCATGATACTATAAGGTATTGTTCCTGGGTAAAAACCATATCTAAATATCATATTTAAATTGTCCGGAAGTCTTCAGTTACTCGCACAGCGGCCATTTTGATTATTCCACGTACTATTTTTTTTCTAAATAATGATTAAACATACGAAATTGAAACTTTGCACGATCATTTATAACAACTAGACAAAGCATGAAAAAAATTATGATAATTTTTCAAATTCATAAAACAAATAATGGCGGCCATTTAAAATGTTGTTTCTTAAATAACTCAGAAACCGTTGGTTTTACAAAAACTTTACAAGAATTACTTTGTTTAGTGAATTTAATTGCCTATCCATTGGTACAAAATGTTTCAAGATTGGGCAGCTCTAGTGATAGGTGACTACTGAAAGTTTGTTGCAGTGCAAACCAAGGCATGCTGATAGAGTCGCTTCAATGATGCAACAATCTCTATTTGCATTGCATGTTAATAGTAAGCGATTTTAGGTCATTTCAAACAATAAAATAACGTTACATAACCCTCTGAAGGTGGGTCATCAACCACTAAAGCTGCCATATCTCAGTTAATATTGGTCCAATCTTGAAACATCTGGTACCAATCGATAGGCAGTTAAATTTATTGGAAAAAATCATTCTTGTTAAGTATTTGTAAAACCAACGGTTTCTGAGTTATTTAAGAAACAACATTTTAAATGGCCGCCATTTTGTTTTATGAATTTAAAAAATTATCATAATTTTTTTCTTGCTTTGTCTAGTTGTTATAAATGATCGTGCAAAGTTTCAATTTTGTATGTTTAACCATTATTTAGAAAAAAAATAATAAGCGGAAAATCAAAATGGCCACTGTGTGAGTAACTGAATACTTCCGGACAATTTAAATATGATATTTAGATATGTATTTTACCCAGGAACAATGCCCTAGAGTTTTGGTAAACAAGGGAGTTCGTAAACATCCTGTATAATGATAAGTATCTATCTTCAATATGATTATCTACCACAATATCCCTCCACTATTACAAAGAAATATTCACTCAATTTTTGAAGTAAGCTGATTTTATAAGTTGACGTATAGTGAACCAAACTCAGTTCAAATAGTTAATAGTATAATAGATAACTGTTCATAACTTGTATTTTGTGTAATCTATGAAAAGCAACAAATTTAATTTAATTTCAACTAATTCTTTGCTCTTCAGAAATAATAAAGAGGAGGTAAACAACCATGCCCTTGACAGGATTCGAACCCACAACCATCAAATGTTTTGTTGCAGAAACTTGCAAGCCGACTGTCCCAACTGTATCAACCAGATAGAGCCTCGCTCGATAACTGTTCTAAAATCGGCACTGGGTGGCGACGTTACCGCGGACCAGAGGTGGATGGGTGACCGTTCTGCACCCGGCATACAGGGGTGCAGCTGTGGCATATATTCGTGCCACGAGTGGCGAAGGAAAAGGACGGAAGAGTCCACCATCAAGCAGCGGTATCTATCCTTGTTTGGTATTTTATTTTTCAATTCCATTGTTTGTAAATATTGTGTAAAAAGTTCATTCATTCACTCATAAGTTTACTTTTCCTCCACCTACTCGCTAAAGTACTTACTTTACTCCCTGAAACATAATACTAAAGTGTCACTTTTTCGCTCTCGGTAGTAAAAAACAGAAAAACTCCCTAGGGAGTAAAAGTGACTCCATTTAAATAACATGGGAAGCATCTCTATTTTAAAAACTTACATTATAATAGGTTAGAAGGTCTAAGCTCAGATGAGAAAGCATAAAGAGGTGTCTGTCATTGAGTCAACTGAACTCAATACTACAACCAGAAATTTGATCAACTCATGAAATATATGTTTGTATAATATTACTTCTTAATATTAGTAGACGATAAAAATTTATACAATTTTTAAAATATCTTATTCTATTCAAAATACCAGCCAACAAATATTTTTGATCTGCAATTCAAATCTGAACCGCGTGATCTGGAGTCAGCCATTTTTGGTAGACACCCAGCTGATATAATTGTGACAACTTTTGCTAGATAGCGCAATCGGCAGTGCCAATCAGACGGCCGATGTTTAGGTTTTAGATTTTAGGTTATGTTGTTAGGAAACATTGTCACCAATACGTAAGTTATTAAAATGATTTTATTTGCAGTTTCTATAAAAAAATGTAGATGGAGGAAAAATGTTGTGTACATCACGAGTGAAAAATACTTTTTCTCCCTCAGGAAAATTGTTGCCCTCGGCTTCGCCTCGGGCTTCAAACTTTTCCCTCAGGGAGAAAAAGTCGTACTTTTCACTCTAGATATACAAATAACTATTTCAATAATTATTTCATTAATTCCTTTGCATACACATCCTTCTATCTTTTTCAAACATATATTATTCATTCAATTTCATTCATGATGCTTTATTCGCTTTTTATGTCATGATTTACGATGTAGATAGTATGATTTATGATAGTAACATCTAGGGCCGGTTTCTGAGCTCGGGATTTAGCTAAGTTCCAGACTTTGAACAGCTGGAGTCAGAAAATTGCCTTTTCCTACAGTTACGTTGAAAAGTGGCCATTGCTGCACTGATTACAGAACGCAAAGAATCACTTTTCCGCTCTAGTGCGGGAAAAATTTTTCTGCACTCCAGATTTGCAACATGGCAACGCAAAATACTTAGTAGGTTATATGGAGCAACAGTGCAGCAAAATCAAAATGAAGTTGGTAACAGTGACTGCTGTGGCTGCTATAGTGAGCAACGAAGCACAACGCGCTAATTATTACATTATATATTATAACGAGGACAGCAACAGCACAGTGCCACCACAGCACACACCACACAGCTGCCCCCCGCCATTCAAACACTACTAAGTTATTTGATGCATTTCAGGCAATTTTACCCATAATTACCCACTTTTCATATTCAATGGTAACTGTAGGAAAAACTTAATGTGAAATACGTGCGCAAAGTTCCTCTGCTGCACTCAAGAAACCATTCCGCCCTCGCCTACGGCTCGGGCGTAAACGTTTCTTTCGGTGCAGCAAACTGTCACTTTGCGCACTAGTTGCACAAATAACTATTCCAAAACGGGGCGTAGTCGCAGTTTTTATGACAGTATTTATTTAAGTTTTAAGTTTTATTTATTAAGTTTTCCCTTGACGAAAATAAACATTCCTAAATAATTCAAAATAGCTGAAACTTTACACTATTTTCTCTTTATTATATTTTTGTTTTCAATTTTCTAGTTTTTCGAAATTTAATTTTAACGCGGACTGTGACTACGTCCCGTTCTGGAAAGCCAATTTTTTGACACCAGCTGTTCAAAGTCTTGAACTTGGCCAAATACTGAGCTCTGAAACCGGCCCTAAATGTTGTTTCATAATGTAAGATTCACTTTGAGCTGTTAGCATTATCCTTATGAATAGTATTAATTCATCAAATTAAGCCAATGATGACAGTTTGACGAATAAAATATAATTCATTATTATATAAACAAGAATGAACAGTTGATAGTCGGCAATAGTTATTTGTGCAACTAGTGCGCAAAGTGTCAGTTTGCTGCACCGAAAGAAACGTTTACGCCCGAGCCGTAGGCGAGGGCGGAATGGTTTCTTGAGTGCAGCAGAGGAACTTTGCGCACGTATTTCACATTAAGTTTTTCCTACAGTTACCATTGAATATGAAAAGTGGGTAATTATGGGTAAAATTGCCTGAAATCCATCAAATGTTTTTCTGTGTAATTTTATTATTGATAAAAACCTTAATCCTAGAATCCTAAAGTCCTCGTTGTCCTTGGTTATAATATATAATGAATAATAATTAGCGCGTTGTGCTTGGTTGCACCTCTGCTCACTATAGCAGCCACAGCAGTCACTGTTACCAACTTCATTTTGATTTTGCTGCACTGTTGCTCCATATAACCTACTAAGTATTTTGCGTTGCCATGTTGCAAATCTGGAGTGCAGAAAAATTTTTCCCGCACTAGAGCGGAAAAGTGATTCTTTGCGTTCTGTAATCAGTGCAGCAATGGCCACTTTTCAACGTAACTGTAGGAAAAGCAAATAACGCGATCTTTTTCTACCTCCGCAATGTTACCTGATCGGTTTTCAACAATTGATAAATCTTATTGATCGACAAAATATTTTATCTCAATCATGAAAATGTATTATTTGATAATTGAATTTTTTTCTTGACTAAAATATAACAAGAATGAACAGTTAATATCCTATCAGATATACCGGTATCAGCTATCCTCTATAGGAGGCAGTGGCAAGGCAGAGAATCGGCTACGCTATCTCCCATCTCTTTTGGTAGAGAGTTAGTGGGTAGGATATTTTGAATATTCTTTCCGAAGAATGGACATTGATATTATGTCCAAAGCTCCGCCAATTTATGTAGATGCATAACAATATAATTATCCATAGTTATTATATTACAAATTACTTTTTCATATCATATACAGTTCAATAATTATTTTCTTAGTCTATATTATGTAAATTCATCTATAATTTTGCTGTATTGTAAGCTATTGTATATAAGTGTATAAGCCAGTATATATTGTAATCTACATAAATAAAGTACTCAATCAATCAATCAATCTTTCTCCACTACAATTATAGCGTTGATCTCACTATAGAACCCATCATGACATATTTTTATTTTTTTTAAGATTACGTCCTAAAGACTCCAGTCATGGAGTATAAGACAAGTCATGTTATTACATAATAATTCTAACACTAAGTAGTTCAACCTAGTTTAGGTTTGAAAGGAATTCTTGTACACTATAAAAAGCTCTATCAACTAAATATTTTTTCATTTGTTTTTTTGAAAATCTTCAAATCATCATTACTTTTCAAGATTTGAGGTAGCTTGTTATAAAATTTCCTACCAATATAATCTGGTTTTTGTTCAAATAACCTACTATTGTGACCCATTATATGATAATCTGCTCTGTTTCGCGTATTATACTCATGAACATCTGAATTCTGGATCACACCACTCGTTTTCACATGCGTTACAACTTCATATACATACAAAGATGGCACAGTTAATAGACCAAGCTTTTTAAATAAAGGCCTACAAGAGTCTAACCTATTCACTTTCTCTATACATCTGAGTGCCTTCTTTTGAATCTTAAACACTCTGTCCATATTTTGTTGAGATGAATTACCCCATACTAAAATAGCATACCTAATATGAGATAGTATAAGTCCATGGTAAGCCTAACATAACCTAAATATCTAGTAAATATATCTTTTCCTACAGTTACGTTGAAAAGTGGCCATTGCTGCACTGATTACAGAACGCAAAGAATCACTTTTCCGCTCTAGTGCGGGAAAAATTTTTCTGCACTCCAGATTTGCAACATGGCAACGCAAAATACTTAGTAGGTTATATGGAGCAACAGTGCAGCAAAATCAAAATGAAGTTGGTAACAGTGACTGCTGTGGCTGCTATAGTGAGCAGAGGTGCAACCAAGCACAACGCGCTAATTATTATTCATTATATATTATAACCAAGGACAACGAGGACTTTAGGATTTTAGGATTAAGGTTTTTATCAATAATAAAATTACACAGAAAAACATTTGATGCATTTCAGGCAATTTTACCCATAATTACCCACTTTTCATATTCAATGGTAACTGTAGGAAAAACTTAATGTGAAATACGTGCGCAAAGTTCCTCTGCTGCACTCAACAAACCATTCCGCCCTCGCCTACGGCTCGGGCGTAAACGTTTCTTTCGGTGCAGCAAACACACTTTGCGCACTAGTTGCACAAATAACTATTTCATGGTTTAATAATACATTTTTATTATTGAGGAGATTGAATATCTTGGTAGTTTATTATATACCTCCATAGCCTACAAACTATTTGTCAACGGTGCGGAGCTGGAAAAGGACAGAGCTATAGTGAGGTCCACGTTATAATGGCAGTGGAGAAAGATAGGAGAACAACGTTGCCGATCCTCCACTTGTCAATACCATCTATAGATGGTAGCTGATACAGGTTTATTGATGTAATATTAACTGTTCATTCTCGTTTAAAATAATCAATTATATTTTATTGAGCAATAAATTATATTTTTCAATAATTTCATAATGAATTTTAGTTATTAAGATTAAATATTTTGGTAATTATTAATTCTACATTGTTAAAAGACGATCTGGCAACAGAGCAAAGCGAGAAAGGGATAGCGCTATCTGCTTTGTTGAATGATAGACAAGGATAGCAATACCATTGCCAATCAAACACTGTCATTATAACGTGGGCCTCACTATAGGATATTTTATTGGCTCATTCAGTATTCATAGTTTTTGTTTATTAGTTACGTTCTTTACATTTAAACCTTCTCAGTTTACAAATTCATGAAACAGTCAAACAATCTGACCTGAAATTTCATTATTTGATAGAAATTCAGATGTGTTGATAAAATCTGGCAAACTGCAATGAAGTTATTGAAATTGTAGTTGAAATGGATGATTGATATTTAGATGATATTGAATGATTCATTCAATCATTCAGAATCACACAACTTCTACAAAAGTACCACAGGCTAAATCACAAAACGGTTCCAATTCTAATTTATGCAACATTTCAAATGTGCTGTTTCACATGTAATTATGTTGTTTTTTCAGAGAGAATTGTAGTTGAAATAGATAATTGAAGACATATTTGTTTTCTTTTTCAGGCAAGAAAGCTCTAGATTAGACGAGAAAAGCGATAAAGCCTTTAGAGACGGACGCAAGAATTTTTATTTGAGTTTGGAAGAGTATTATCGACAACTCTATGCTAGAGCTAGACAGCGGTCATCGGCTGAATTTGTTAATGCTTGCGCTTAATTGTTTTTTAATTTCAAATCAATTTTTAAAGTTTTAAGCCGTTTAAATCCTTATTTAATCACCAAAATCAACGTGGAATGTGATGTATAATCGATTATGTTTTGGTAAGTCAGTTGTTATTCATTTTCAACTTGTCCAAATTATTTGATCGTCTCAATAAAAGTGAGTAAGATAATTGAAATTGAAATTTATTTTTTGTAAAAAAAAATTTACAGTTAACTTGTAGTGGGGTCCACGTTATAATGGCAGTGTTTGATTAGCATTGCTATTGCTATCCTTGCCTTTCATTCGACAAATCTGATATCACTTTCTCGCTTTGCTCTGTTGCCAGATCGTCTTTTAACAATGTAGACTTTATAATTAATTAACAAAATATTTCATGTTACTTATGAAAATTCATTATGGAATTATTGAAACATATAATTTCTTGCTTAATAAAATATAATTGATTGGTTTTTAAACGAGAACGAACAGTTAATATTACATCAATAAACCTGTATCAGCTACCGTCTATAGAAGGCATTGACAAGACAGAGGATCGGCAACGTTGTCTCCTATCTTTCTCCACGGCCTTTATAACGTGGACCTCACTATAGATTAATCAGTGTAGAGTGCTATGATTGCGGTCTGGTTGAAATTTGTGAATACTGTATTAGGTTGTTGAAACAACGGTGGAAATTGATTTTTCGCCCCACTTGGATGTAATGAGCTGGTTTTCGTGCGTCATATGGAGGCCGAAAATGATTGTTTTCTGACCAGGCCGGTAAAAGTTTTACGGCCCTAGGGCTGTAAAATAACCTTGAAGTCAGCTGATTCTGATTTGATGTGAACGTGTTTACAAAATGGTTTATGAAACGGAATCAGTTTATGCTTCTAGAATTGAATAAGTATTCTGCAATAAGATACTATCATTTTACTTGGATGAATAAAATAAACTTTCGAAGTCAACGACAACAAGCATTGTTGACGTTGACATTCAGATTGGCCAAATTTCAAGTGTGCTAAAACAGCTGATCAAAAAACCCATTATTCATGTTTATTATTCAAGAATCAAAACATTTATAATAATATCATCTTATTGTCATTTGGAAGAATAAAAATTATAAACTCAACCTCTTACATAATTGAACATAATCTTTCAGGTTATTTAGACAAATCAGGATAAAAAATAAAAATACTTGGACAATTTCCTGATATTCAGATTACCTCAAATTTGCTAGAGCTATGGCCTCCCTGTTTTGCTTTCGGAAGTGCCTAATAAACAATTATTCTCATATTTATATTGTTTATTTTTTTGTGTGGCGAAAAAAAACGTTCTCACCATGGGCAAAAATGTTTTTCCGGCTCTCAATCTTTTCTAGTCCTCGGCCTACGGCCTCGGACTTGAAAACCGATTTGGAGCCGGAAAAGTCTCATTTTCGGCCCTAGGTGCGAAATATACTATTAGGTCGAAAGGAGGTTAATCACATGCTAAATACTGAACTCATATCGTTCCCATAGTCAGTTCCAAGTTATAATGGCTGTATTTGATCAACATTGGTGTTGTTATCCTTGTCTATATCATTCGACAAAGCTGATAGCGCTATCCTTTTCCAACTTCAGACCGTTTCCGAATTGGGCAACGTAAACTACTATGTCATGAAAACGTATATTTTAAATTCTTCAAGATGCCAGTAGGTCAAGTTTTCAGTTTGTCAAGTTTTTAATTCGACCCTTGCGGAGCACGGGTTACCTGCTGGTCTTTTCATATTTTGAAGTTTTCCAACAGAGCATGAGCTGAAGAAGAATATTCAATGATATCATATATTGATATTATATAATATTACACTAGTAGTTCTGTGAACAGTAGACCTCGCGCTCAGTGAGTTACATTGACCTGTTGTTATGTTTTCTCAAAAATTAATAAATAATTTATCAATTAAAAATGTCTAGAAAAATCCTAAATAAACATAGAGCTTTTTGTCCTATATCGTACCGTGACGTGTCGTCCCGGAATGTGAGTGTGAGCGCTGTTATCAGGTCTGGCTGCAACTGTCTACAACGTTGATAAAAAGATACAATTTTCAAGATGTTCGATGTTTTTGAACGGGTAGTATTATAGTCAACTGTCTACTAACGTTGATGGAAAGATACATTTTCAAGATGTTCGATGTTTTTGAACGGGTAGTATTATAGTCAACTGTCTACTAACGTTGATGGAAAGATACATTTTCAAGATGTTCGATGTTTTTGAACGGGTAGTATTATAGTCCACTTGACAGCTGATTTATGATAAATAATTCTATAGTCTGATTTTTACTCTAATATTGGCGTATGAAGGAGGCTCTTTTTTCCTTTTATATTATTATCCTTGGAATGAAAAATTTCCGAAAACCTTGTATATACGTCGACGCGCAATTTAAAAAGGAACATACCTGTCAAATTTCATGAAAATCTATTACCGCGTTTCGCCGTAAATGCGCAACATAAAAACATATAAACATTCAAACATTTAAACATTAAGAGAAATGCCAAACCGTCGACTTGAATCTTAGACCTCACTTCGCTCGGTCAATAAACTGAGATGGATAGGTGAAGCTTGAAAATATAAATGTCCATTCTGGGAAGAGGATATCCTTTCCGTCAACACTCGATAGTAAGAGAAGGGAGAAATCTAAAAAATGAAGAGTAAGAGAGAAAAAAGAGCATAAACGTCTGAGTAAAAGGACTCAAGAAATGGTGTGAACCTGCCAGATAAAGCCAGGAAACGATAAAAGAATTACGTGACCGGTCGTTAGGCGTCTGAGAAAACAGAAGCCAACACAAATTGGTCGGAAAAAATTGCTGCCACTGGCTCAAAAACAGAACAAAACTCAACCAGAATAAAATTGTATCCACGTTAAATTTCCGCTCCATCTGTTTCTGTTTATCTCATTAAAAATGTACATCTCTTTCACTCAATTTTCGAAGAGCTACTGCTTTAAATGGTAGTTGGTAGGAAGGTGTAAAAAGCTTGAGAAACGATATAATGAGTGGATTAACTCAGGGATGCATTTTCAGGTAATTCTGAGATAAAATTTATGTTGTAAACCAAAAAACAACTGGTGCTATATAGAGAGGTCCTCGTTATGATGGCAGTGGAGAAAGATGGGTGTACAACGTTGCCGATTCTCTGCCCTGTCACTGCCTTCTATAGAGGATAGCTGATACCAGTATATCTGGATGTTATATAGGTTTGAAATGGAAGGTAATTCTGAGATAAAATTTATGTTGTAAACCAAAAAACAACTGGTGCTTTATAGAGAGGTCCTCGTTATGATGGCAGTGAAGAAAGATAGGGAAACAGCCTTGCTGATTCACTGCCCTGTCTCTGCCTTCTATAGAGGATAGCTGATACCAGTATATCTGGATGTTATATTGGTTTGAAATGGAAGGTAATTCTGAGATAAAATTTATGTTGTAAACCAAAAAACAACTGGTGCTTTATAGTGATGTCCATGTTATAATGGCAGTGGAGAAAGATGGGAGAACAATGTTGCCGACTCTTTGCCGTGTCACTGCCTTCTGTAGAGGATAGCTGATACCAGTATATCTGGATGTTATATTGGTTTGAAATGGAAGGTAATTCAAAGATAAAATTTATGTTGTAAACCAAAAAACAACTGGTGCTTTATAGAGAGGTCCTCGTTATGATGGCAGTGAAGAAAGATGGGGAAACAGCCTTGCTGATTCACTGCCCTGTCACTGCCTTCTATAGAGGATAGCTGATACCGGTATTTTATTATTCATTATTGTTAAAAATAGGCTAATCAATTATACTGTGTTCGTCGAGAAAATATTCTCCAATGATTTAATTATAAATAATCATAATTCAGATCGAAGAGTTTGTTAATATTAATTATACTTTTACATTGTTGGAAAACTATCTGGTAACGTTGCTGTGGTAGAGAAGGATAGCATCATCTGCTTTGTCGAATGATAGACACGGAAAGCAACACCAATGTCAATCAAATATTTCATTCTAACGTGGACCTCACTGAAGGTAGAAAATATTGAATACTAGCCGTCAGGCACGCTTTGCTCGCCGCATCGGTCTAGCGAGGGGGCTCCGCCCCCTGGACCCCCGACTGGAATGTCCAAGAATGACATCAGCGGGCTCGCTTCGCTCGCCTGCATTTTTAATTTGAGCTTCATTCGATCAGAAAGTCAAAGTACTGAGAAAACACAGAAAAACGTTGGAAAAACACTAATTCTGGGCGTATCTTTGGCGTTATTTCAAATTCCTTCGAACACAACATTATACACCCTAGCTTAGCTTCTGTACTAAATTTGAACAATTTCTGTTCATCTTTTCTCGATAAATCTGAGAAAAAACAAAAAAAACTGGAAAAACGCAGATTTTGGGCGTATCTTTGGCATTATTTCAAATTCCTTCTAACACACCATTATTACACCCTAGCTTAGCTTCTGTACTAGATTTGAACAATTTCTGTTTATTATTTCTTGATAAGTCTGAGAAAAAGCAAAAAAGAAAAACGCTGGAAAAACGCTAACATTGGGCGTATCTTTGACGTTATTGCAAATTCTTTCTAACACAACATTATTACACCCTAGCTTAGCTTCTGTACTAAATTTGATCAATATTTCTGTTCATGTGTTCTCGATAAAGCTGAGAAAACGCTGGAAAAACGAAGATTTTGGGCGTATCTTTGGAAATTTTTCCAAATCCGTTGTTAGTGCGCCTCTAAAGGGCCAACTGAACATACCTACCAAATTTGAACGTTTTTGGTCCGGAAAATTTGCAGTTCTGCAAGTGAGTGATTCAGTCTGTCATTGAGTGCCATTTCGCTTTTATATATATATATATATATATATATATATATATATATATATAATATATATATATATATATATATATATATAGACTACTAGTAGTTCTGTGAACAGTAGACCTCGCGCTCAGCGAGTTACATTGACCTGTTATGTTTTCTCAAAAAGTAATAAATAATTTATCAATTAAAAAAGTCTAGAAAAGATCCTAAATAAACATAGAGCTTTCTTTCCTATATCGTACCGTGACGTGTCGTCCCGGAATGTGAGTGTGAGCGCTGTTATCAGGTCTGGCTGCAACTGTCTACTAACGTTGATGGAAAGATACATTTTCAAGATGTTCGATGTTTTATAACGGGTAGTATTATAGTCCACTAGACAGCTGATTATTATGGTGAATAATTATAGTCTGATTTTTACGGTAATATTGGCGTATGAAGGAGGCTCCTTTTTCCTTTCATATTATCCTTGAAATGCAAAATTTCCAAAAACCTTGTATATACGTCGACGCGCAATTCAAAAAAGAACATACCTGTCAAATTTCATGAAAATCTATTACCGCGTTTCGCCGTAAATGCGTCACATAAAAACATATAAACATTTAAACATTCAAGCATTTAAACATTAAGAGAAATGCCAAACCGTCGACTTGTATCTTAGGTCTTAATAGTCACTTTGCTCGGTCAATAATAATCATTATCATCTGCTATCAAAGTAACGTGGACCTCACTATATGATGAACCTTGTGGAACACCATGACCACCTCCAGTTTTCGATTTGTGTAATGCTTTTGATATCGGAAACATTATCATTTATTCATAGCAAAACATCATTGAATTAAGTTCATTGTACCTGAGGTGGGGTGGGGTACAAAGTACAACAACCTGACAACATCCCAAATAATAATGAGAGGATGCTCACCTGTGATTTGATTTTGGTTGCGGGAGCTTCCTGTCTCCAGGTGCTTTTCCGGTGGCGCTTCCTGTTCGAAAAACGTTTCTTTTTTATTTTCAGTAAGATTTTTGATACTGAGAACGTTTTTCTACGGATGTGCCTCGATATCTGCAGAAAAGATTACACTTTTGGGGGGATTTTTAAGTTTCATTCAGATGGGTTTGTAAATTGAAATAATTTCTCATGAATAGAGATCTTTTCTTATATAAATTCATGAGTATTTCCCCATCAATCCCCAAGTATTCCGCTATAGTGAGGTCGAAGAGATTGCACTTTTTGGGGGATTTTGAAGCTTTATTCAGATGAGTTTATAAATTTAAATAATTTCTAATGAAGCCATGAATAGAGATGTTTTCTTTTATAATTTTTCACCATCAATCCCCAAGTTTCCGCTATAGTGAAGTTAGAATGACAGTATTATATCTGGTGTTTTGCTATCCTTGTCTATCATTCGACAAAGCAGAAAGGGCTATCTATACTTCCCAGTTTCAAAAAGTTGTCTAGTTTCCAAAATATAATTAAACATAATCAATTATACAAATATAAATATATACAAATTATACGAAATAAAATTAATTAACAAAGTTTCTGATCTCAATCATAAAGCTGTAATATTTTAGAATTAAAAAAAATTTCCCTTGACGAATAAAACATCATTTATCATTTTAAACAAAAATGGTAGGTTAATATTACATCAGATATACTGGTATCAGCTATCCTCTATAGAAGACAGTGGCAAGGCAGACAATCGGCAACGCTGCTCTCCTATCTTTCTATACTGCTATTATAACGTGGACTTCAGTATAGTATTTGGAATTGGATCTATATTTTCCTATCAAAGAAAATGCTATTCAGGAAATAAATCATTCATCAAATTAAAATTCTCAACTTTTGAAGGTTTCCATGAGAAAAACGATTTGTGTTGAATTAGTATAACCAGAGACAAATATCTTTACTAGATAAAATATTGTTTAGATATAATATAATAATAATAATAATAATCTTTATTTCCGTATAAAAAAAAAACAAAATAATTACAAAATTGCACTTGCAGAAATTTCACATAATATACAGAAATATTCTACCATGCAAGTGACTAAGTCACGTCCGCATGGAGGAGCATCAGAGAGACAGAAAAAAACAATATTTATTGAAAACGAAAACGAAAGAGAGAAAAATATATAACTAAATAAAACTAAGAACTATCTAAAATAGTGTATACAATACCTATTTTCTTTAATGAAAAAATACAATAAGAATAATAAATTAATTAATTTGAGATGAATTGATAAAGACAGAAATACATAAATCAGCAAGAGTGGAAAATTCTATGCATAAAATAAAATAACAACAAGCTCAAGATAAGACATGATACGCAAATCTCAGACAAAAGTCAAAATTAGCAAGCACAATAAGGTAAGGGTTTGAAAAATTTAGAATACCGAAACCACAACATACATAATACAACAACAACCATATATAAAATGGCTCGTGGAATAATAATAAATATATAATACATAATATATATATATATATTTTTTTTTTAATTAAACAGTACTCAAATATCATTTAGAATAATCAATTCAATTACCATTGGATCCTTTGGGACTGTAATACGCAGTGTACAAGGAAATAAATGAACAGCCTTTGGAACTATATTACGGAGTTGTACATCACTTCCACCCCAACCCTATCACAGTTTAGTAGCCATCTTTTTATGCTAGTTTTGATGTAATACTTATTATTTTGGGACCCAAAATTAATCTTGATGTGTATAGGTAAAAGATTGAAAAATTTTGGGGTGAGGAACATAAAAGATTTTTTGAAAAGTGTACAGTTAGGTCTCAATCCTCGGAGATGGCGATTCAGTACTCCTCGCGTCAAATGAGAGCCCTCCACCACCTCACAATAGCTTACTATTACACCATCATTCCCACTCAGCAGGTATTATATATTTTAAATATTGCTAGATTGAATATCTTCACTCTCTCGTATAACACTTTTACATTATTGACCGAGCGAAGTGAGGTCTAAAGGTGCGTACAGATATACGCGCCGCGAACATGAGCAATGCACTTTTAATCAGCTGATTATATCTGTATTTTTACAGAAAAGGTAAGATACAGATATAAAAAGCTTGGCATCAGCTGATTAAAAGTGAATTGCTCATATTCGCGGCGCGTAAATCTGTACGCTCCTTTAGATTCAAGTCGACGGTTTGGCATTTCTCTTAATGTTTAAATGTTTAAATTTTTGAGTGTTTGCATGTTTAAATGTTTATATCTTGCGCATTTACGGCGAAGCGCGGTAATAGATTTTCATGAAATTTGACAGGTATGTTCCTTTTTTAATTGCGCGTCGACGTACATACAAGGTTTTTTGGAAATTTTGCATTTCAAGGATAATATAAAAGGAAAAAGGAGCCTCCTTCATACGCCAATATTAGAGTAAAAATCAGACTATAGAATTATTCATCATAGATCAGCTGACAAGTGATTACACAGATGTGTGGAGAAGCCAGTCTATTGCTGTATTTCCATGAGGTCTATAGTTTCAATCAGGTACTTGTGGATGAGAATACTGCGTGAGGTCTACTGTTCACAGAACTACTAGTATCAATTTGTTTCATCATAATAATAGAGTATAGATGATTGATTCAAGGAGGTGTATTTTAATGTACCATTTCAATGAGAGTTAATGAAATTAATCATTGACCACACATTCTTTTGAAATTAATTTCATATTGGAACAACAAATTGATCTAAAATTCTTCAATAATTTGTTCTTAAATTAATCATTTGTTCACTAAATTGAGCAAATTATTCGATCGGTGCTCACTCATAATAGTTTAAACAGCATATTATCCATATTTTATGTGAAATAGAATGCACCTTCTCCTTCGATTAGAATCAGAATACAACTCAGAAAAAATCCTTCTTTCTATTCCTCACCCTTTTCAACCTTTCCACCCATCACAACCCGATCCTAATCATTATTTATTTTTCCTTCTTATCTCCTTCAATCCTTCTTTTCAATTTGAAAGAAGGATAAAAATAAAATGAGATAATACAATGCAGGTAGGTACGTACACCTACCACGCTACAATATGACCGCTCAAGCACAGGTGACTAAATAAGGATCTCGAGGAAGATTGGAGAGAGAAAAAATTATGAGGATGAATGGAGGAAGAAAGAGAGAAGAGTAAAGTCTGACAAATGTCTGAATAAAGAACCTGTAAATGCTTGTCAGATTGTTCCTTCACAATTCTCATTGTTAGAGTTTGATATCATTGTTGAAAAGAGTTCTCTCCCAGTGTACCACTTGGAATAATATATCCAAATATAATCTTGAAAAATGGATGAATACAATAAAAACAGCTCATTGGACTGAGGGTTAAGGTGGGACTTGAAAGGTACAGGTAGAGACTTGAGGTAGGTCAATAAACGATGAGAAAAACTTGCCTAAGTGGATGATTAATGACTATAATACTGATAAAGACCGTTGGTGGATTGAAAAGTAGATAATACAACGAAACTGTAAATGGAAAGACGAAGATACAGTACCTATGTGTGACATGATTATTGCTTTTTTGGTAGTCTATACCATAGAGAAGCAATAGCATAAGTGGATATCCCATGGTATAGGGTGTTTATGTCGCAAGATTTACTGTTATCTCAAGCCGATTACTGTCGATTATTGTCGAATTTTACTGTTTTGTTGGGGTGAGAGTGTATAAACTGCACAGTATGAGAGACTACCAGTGTCACACAGCTTCACGTGGACTATCGGCTTGAGATAACAGTAAAAGTTGCGACATAAACTCCCTATACCATGGGAAATCTACTTACGCTATTGTTTCTCTATGTCTATACTCAGTGTGATTGATTAATTCTTAATTCTTATTGAACGAAAATCCAAATTAAATGCTGTAAATCACCCCGAAGATTTCTGCTGGCCTACGATATTGCAACGTCACATTGTAGGCCTAGAATCTAATACATGATTGGTGAAAAAGATCAGCTGGTGTTTTTTTAAATCTTTTTCACCAATCATGTTATAGATTCTAGGCCTACACTGCGACGTTGCAATATCGTAGGCCAGGGCCTTGTATTAGAGGTGGCTGTGGTAGCGCTCATCGTATTTCCATCTAGCTGTTTACCCTGTTGTCAATATTTGCTGTAGCAGAAGTCTTCGGGGTGATTTACAGCATTTAATTTGGATTTTCGTTTAGTAATAATAATTAATAATTCAATAGCATTTGAACAATTGCAATTTCTTAGTACTTTCCATCTGCAGATTAATTCTTAGGTATTTTGTAGAAGATACGCAATTATAATTGAAGGTATAAAAGAAATACACAAAAAGTAAAGACATCAGACCAAGTAGGAGGCAAAGTAGAGCATCATCATTACAATTAACTAACTATCAATTAAATAATTAAGTAACAGTGTTATTGATCAACTTAGAAGTGATCAATGTTTCTATCACTGTCAAATGTCAATATCTACCTATTTAGTGATAGGTAAATAACGAGACGTAAACATAACTTAGATTATAAAAATCTTGTAAAAAAGAAACTGCATTCAAACATTTTGAAGTGAAATTTCAAATAACTATTTATTAACTTTAATTGCTCAACATCCATGAATGTTATACTTTGGGTGGAAATAGTCAAAATACTCCAATGAATATGATATTTATCATTGATTGTTTAGAAATAATAGATAACAGTGCTAGATTCATGAAACTCCTTTGCCGGCCGGGTTGGTCTAGTGATCTGGAGCGCCACAATCTTTGGTCTGCTGCACCGCCTGGTTCGTGGGTTCGAATCCCTTCGATGGCATGGAAGTTTGATCATCTCATCAACTCACCAACGCACTTTTCATTACCCACGCACAAGCAGGAGACTCACGTGTGCATCATCCTCAACAATAATAATAACTACAAATTCTGGAAGCTTCCAGAGAACGTTTGTGGAATGTTTTATTTATGATTGTATTTCAATTCAATTATCAAAATTTGAAGCTAAGATATAGTTTCATGAAACTAGAGCACTCTTATTTATTATTTCTAATAAATCAATATATTATAAACAATCAATAATGATATCTAAACAACTCAATGATCTCTACAAAGAGATTTAGACTCAACTCACACATACGCGGCTCTAGTCGAGAACATGTGTTTTCAAATGGTGGCAGTCGCGGAGACCAGAATCATAGAAAAACAATAGCGTAAGTAGATATCCCATGGTATAGGGTGTTTATGTCGCAACTTTTACTGTTATCTCAAGCCGATTACTATTGATTATTGTCGATTTTTACTGTTTTGTTGGGGTGAGAGTGTATGAACGGCACAATATGAGAGACTACCAGTGTAACACAGCTTCACTGGAAAGAACTACGTGGACTATCGGCTTGAGATAACAGTAAAAGTTGCGACATAAACGCCCTATATCTTGGGATATCTACTTACGCTATTGTTTCTCTATGCTAGAATCGACTGGTCTGAGTGTCACCATTTGGAAACACATTCTCTCGACTAGACTCGAGTCTCTTCTCGACCTGAGTCGTGTAAGTGTGAGCTGAGCCTTAATTCGCAATAATTATAAGCTTTAGCCTATTCATGAATAAACCAAATGCTTGTCATTAAACTAATGCTAACGGTTTGAAGTGAACCTTACTGGTGGAGAACAGACAATCACGTGATAAAACTAAAAAAACAAATTTAATGCAAAAAACTCCAATCCTTACTTTTTTCCAGTTCCCATACTGTATTTACATTCACCTACAGGTACAGATACTCAACATTTTTTCACATTAATCCTTTCTTTATTCTAACTATTCAGTACCAACCACTTTTTATATTCTTTTCATCTCTCAATGTGATATCTCAGGTATACACCCACAGCACCGAAACAGTTCAATCCTTCTTTACAAAATAATGTAGAGCACCCGAAAAACCTAAATAAGCTAGGCAGGTTGTACCTTCCAACACAGGTGGTAAAGAGCAATGAAAAGGAATTGGAGTTTGTCAATCCGTAGTCTATTGAAATAGAACATGAAAGGAGATTGAAAGATTTTCGGGCTTGTCAATTGGGATTGTGGGATTGATTTTTTTCTGACAAGGCGGCAACTGAAAGCGCCCCAGATAAATAAGAATGGAGTAGGTTCGTGGGTTCGAATCCCTTCGATGGCATGGAAGTTTGATCATCTCATCAACTCACCAACGCACTTTTCATTACCCACGCACAAGCAGGAGACTCACGTGGGCATCATCCTCAACAATAATAATAACTACAAATTCTGGAAGCTTCCAGAGAACGTTTGTGGAATGTTTTATTTATGATTGTATTTCAATTCAATTATCAAAATTTGAAGCTAAGATATAGTTTCATGAAACTAGAGCACTCTTATTTATTATTTCTAATAAATCAATATATTATAAACAATCAATAATGATATCTAAACAACTCAATGATCTCTACAAAGAGATTTAGACTCAACTCACACATACGCGGCTCTAGTCGAGAACATGTGTTTTCAAATGGTGGCAGTCGCGGAGACCAGAATCATAGAAAAACAATAGCGTAAGTAGATATCCCATGGTATAGGGTGTTTATGTCGCAACTTTTACTGTTATCTCAAGCCGATTACTATTGATTATTGTCGATTTTTACTGTTTTGTTGGGGTGAGAGTGTATGAACGGCACAATATGAGAGACTACCAGTGTAACACAGCTTCACTGGAAAGAACTACGTGGACTATCGGCTTGAGATAACAGTAAAAGTTGCGACATAAACGCCCTATATCTTGGGATATCTACTTACGCTATTGTTTCTCTATGCTAGAATCGACTGGTCTGAGTGTCACCATTTGGAAACACATTCTCTCGACTAGACTCGAGTCTCTTCTCGACCTGAGTCGTGTAAGTGTGAGCTGAGCCTTAATTCGCAATAATTATAAGCTTTAGCCTATTCATGAATAAACCAAATGCTTGTCATTAAACTAATGCTAACGGTTTGAAGTGAACCTTACTGGTGGAGAACAGACAATCACGTGATAAAACTAAAAAAACAAATTTAATGCAAAAAACTCCAATCCTTACTTTTTTCCAGTTCCCATACTGTATTTACATTCACCTACAGGTACAGATACTCAACATTTTTTCACATTAATCCTTTCTTTATTCTAACTATTCAGTACCAACCACTTTTTATATTCTTTTCATCTCTCAATGTGATATCTCAGGTATACACCCACAGCACCGAAACAGTTCAATCCTTCTTTACAAAATAATGTAGAGCACCCGAAAAACCTAAATAAGCTAGGCAGGTTGTACCTTCCAACACAGGTGGTAAAGAGCAATGAAAAGGAATTGGAGTTTGTCAATCCGTAGTCTATTGAAATAGAACATGAAAGGAGATTGAAAGATTTTCGGGCTTGTCAATTGGGATTGTGGGATTGATTTTTTTCTGACAAGGCGGCAACTGAAAGCGCCCCAGATAAATAAGAATAGAGTAGGTACTTTGGGGTAGGGGCAAAGAGAAAACACGGACAAAAAATCTGGTGTGGTACACTCACACAACTTTCCTTGCTCATTGAACTGTAAGCCTGATTCTCAAACGAGAATAATTTAGGGGAATAACATAATGACGACTGTCGGTAATATATTTGAAACTACGATCAGACTACTGTATATGTGTATTTATAATTGTTTTCAGAGTTCTTTTTCCTTTGTGTGAATTGTGAAATTCGATGATTTTTTCTAAAGTCGTCAAAATAGCTGATCTACAAATGAAATATCTCGACTATGTGTTCTTTTTATAAACTGCTCTACCTACCTACCTCATGCACGAGAAGGAGGATACAAAGTCCATTTCTCAAGGATGGGGTGGACCCCCCATTAGTTCCCAGGAAGGAGACTCATGCCAGTTGATAGAGCTGATAAATAGCTATACAGAGTATGAAGTTGAAAAAAATCGGTCTAGTCATTTTTGAGAAAATCGTGAAAAACATGGTTTTTTAGTCATTATCCGCCATTTTTCTCAAGAATATTACGGAGCTCCTGCAATTTTCCCAGAAATGAGACTAACTTCAGTTGATAGGGCTCATAAATAGCTATCCATTGTATAAATTTGAAGAAAATCGTTAGAGCCGTTTTCGAGAAAATCGTGAAAAACATGGATTTTTAGTAATTATCCGCCATTTTTCTCAAGAATATTACGGAGCTCCTGCAATTTTCCCAGAAATGAGACTAACGTCAGTTGATAGGGCTCATGAATAGCTATCCATTGTATAAAATTGAAGAAAATCGTGAAAAACATGGTTTTTTAGTAATTATCCGCCATTTTTCTCAAGAATATTACGGAGCTCCTGCAATTTTCCCAGAAATGAGACTAACGTCAGTTGATAGGGCTCATGAATAGCTATCCATTGTATAAATTTGAAGAAAATCGTTAGAGCCGTTTTCGAGAAAATCGTGAAAAACATGGATTTTTAGTAATTATCCGCCATTTTTCTCAAGAATATTACGGAGCTCCTGCAATTTTCCCAGAAATGAGACTAACGTCAGTTGATAGGGCTCATGAATAGCTATCCATTGTATAAAATTGAAGAAAATCGTGAAAAACATGGATTTTTAGTCATTATCCGCCATTTTTCTCAAGAATATTACGGAGCTCCTGCAATTTTCCCAGAAATGAGACTAACGTCAGTTGATAGGGCTCATGAATAGCTATCCATTGTATAAATTTAATAGCTATCCATTGTATAAAATTGAAGAAAATCGTGAAAAACATGGATTTTTAGTAATTATCCGCCATTTTTCTCAAGAATATTACGGAGCTCCTGCAATTTTCCCAGAAATGAGACTAACGTCAGTTGATAGGGCTCATGAATAGCTATCCATTGTATAAATTTGGAGAAAATCGTTAGAGCCGTTTTCAAGAAGATCGTGAGAAACATGGTTTTTTAGTAATTATCCGCCATTTTTCTCAAGAATATTACGGAGTTCCTGCAATTTTCCCAGAAATGAGACTAACGTCAGTTGATAGGGCTCATGAATAGCTATCCATTGTATAAAATTGAAGAAAATCGTGAAAAACATGGATTTTTAGTAATTATCCGCCATTTTTCTCAAGAATATTACGGAGCTCCTGCAATTTTCCCAGAAATGAGACTAACGTCAGTTGATAGGGCTCATGAATAGCTATCCATTGTATAAATTTGGAGAAAATCGTTAGAGCCGTTTTCAAGAAGATCGTGAGAAACATGGTTTTTTAGTAATTATCCGCCATTTTTCTCAAGAATATTACGGAGCTCCTGCAATTTTCCCAGAAATGAGACTAACGTCAGTTGATAGGGCTCATGAATAGCTATCCATTGTATAAATTTGAAGAAAATCGTTAGAGCCGTTTTCAAGAAAATCGTGAAAAACATGGATTTTTAGTAATTATCCGCCATTTTTCTCAAGAATATTACGGAGCTCCTGCAATTTTCCCAGAAATGAGACTAACGTCAGTTGATAGGGCTCATGAATAGCTATCCATTGTATAAAATTGAAGAAAATCGTGAAAAACATGGATTTTTAGTAATTATCCGCCATTTTTCTCAAGAATATTACGGAGCTCCTGCAATTTTCCCAGAAATGAGACTAACGTCAGTTGATAGGGCTCATGAATAGCTATCCATTGTATAAATTTGGAGAAAATCGTTAGAGCCGTTTTCAAGAAGATCGTGAGAAACATGGTTTTTTAGTAATTATCCGCCATTTTTCTCAAGAATATTACGGAGCTCCTGCAATTTTCCCAGAAATGAGACTAACGTCAGTTGATAGGGCTCATGAATAGCTATCCATTGTATAAATTGGGAGAAAATCGTTAGAGCCGTTTTCAAGAAGATCGTGAGAAACATGGTTTTTTAGTAATTATCCGCCATTTTTCTCAAGAATATTACGGAGCTCCTGCAATTTTCCAGAAATGAGACTAACGTCAGTTGATAGGGCTCATGAATAGCTATCCATTGTATAAATTTGGAGAAAATCGTTAGAGCCGTTTTCAAGAAGATCGTGAGAAACATGGTTTTTTAGTATTATCCGCCATTTTTCTCAAGAATATTACGGAGCTCCTGCAATTTTCCCAGAAATGAGACTAACGTCAGTTGATAGGGCTCATGAATAGCTATCCATTGTATAAATTTGGAGAAAATCGTTAGAGCCGTTTTCAAGAAGATCGTGAGAAACATGGTTTTTTAGTAATTATCCGCCATTTTTCTCAAGAAGAAAATCGTGAAAAACATGGATTTTTAGTAATTATCCGCCATTTTTCTCAAGAATATTACGGAGCTCCTGCAATTTTCCCAGAAATGAGACTAACGTCAGTTGATAGGGCTCATGAATAGCTATCCATTGTATAAATTTGGAGAAAATCGTTAGAGCCGTTTTCAAGAAGATCGTGAGAAACATGGTTTTTTAGTAATTATCCGCCATTTTTCTCAAGAATATTACGGAGCTCCTGCAATTTTCCCAGAAATGAGACTAACGTCAGTTGATAGGGCTCATGAATAGCTATCCATTGTATAAATTTGGAGAAAATCGTTAGAGCCGTTTTCAAGAAGATCGTGAGAAACATGGTTTTTTAGTAATTATCCGCCATTTTTCTCAAGAATATTACGGAGTTCCTGCAATTTTCCCAGAAATGAGACTAACGTCAGTTGATAGGGCTCATGAATAGCTATCCATTGTATAAAATTGAAGAAAATCGTGAAAAACATGGATTTTTAGTAATTATCCGCCATTTTTCTCAAGAATATTACGGAGCTCCTGCAATTTTCCCAGAAATGAGACTAACGTCAGTTGATAGGGCTCATGAATAGCTATCCATGTATAAAATTGAAGAAAATCGTGAAAAACATGGATTTTTAGTAATTATCCACCATTTTTCTCAAGAATATTACGGAGCTCCTGCAATTTTCCCAGAAATGAGACTAACGTCAGTTGATAGGCTCATGAATAGCTATCCATTGTATAAATTTGGAGAAAATCGTTAGAGCCGTTTTCAAGAAGATCGTGAGAAACATGGTTTTTTAGTAATTATCCGCCATTTTTCTCAGAATATTACGGAGCTCCTGCAATTTTCCCAGAAATGAGACTAACGTCAGTTGATAGGGCTCATGAATAGCTA
>NC_052516.1:12188290-12229048 GCF_014356525.2 Nilaparvata lugens
ATAAATTATATTCTAGCTCACAGGCTCATAAGTTTGGCGACCATTGCCATAGAGCATAAGAAGGTATCCCGTGGTATAGGTAGTTTATGTTCCATGTATGTATATTCCATGATTATGTATTTTGAAGCCGATTACTGTCGACTACTGGCTAACATTACTGTGTTGTTGGGAGTGTAAGAGTGTAAGAACGGCACGGTATGAGAGACTACCAGCGTCAAATGGCTTTACTAAAAGGACAATCTCCTTGAGTTGAAATTTGGATCGCCTTATACATGTGATATCTCCTTATAGAGCATAAGAATAAATAACATGTTATAGATATACTATGTTCCAAATTTGAAGCCGATTACTGTCGACTACTGTCTATTATTACTGTTTTATTTATTTCATTGGCAATTACAGATCATAATTATAATAAATATAATATGATTGGGAGAAGACAACAGGCATAGCCCAAAACTGTCTTCTCCCAAATTTTAACAAATAAAAGTTTCAAAAAAGAATAAGGTTAAGATTTCACTTTCACTTCAAAAAGTCCAATTTCCACTTCAAAACTAATGACTAAACTAAAAATTTTGAATTTTGATATTTAAAAACTGATTAAAAACAAAAATATTTCACTCAAATCTCTACAAATTAGAAATTTTTGAGTAATTTTGCAAAATTTTGAGCCAAAAAAGTTTTGTTGGGAGTGTAAGAGTGTAAGAACGGCCTAGTATGAGAGGCTACCAGCGTCCCATGGCTTCACGAAAAATAACTACTTGGACTATCAGCTTGAGTTAACAGTGAAATTTGGAACATAAACGCCCTATACCATGGGATAATTATCTTCAAGTGCTATATTTTCGCTATGCTTTAACTCGGTTTCAACAAGCTCGGTCAAGATATTTGAACATTATCAAACTGGGTACGCTTTACAAGTGTTCACTGGAGTTATCGATACTAATATAGAAAGCTCAGTTTCTGAACTCGTTGTAAACAGTCCCCTATTTGACCATGTTTACAAATCTTGACCAAGCTTCGGGTAAACGGTCATTGAAATACATACTAATGAGCCCTCCGAGCTGGAGAACTCGCTCAAATTCCACTGACATCATGTCAATGTTCTATTAAAACAAAAATATTATAAACTGTATTTTAGTAAAAAAGTAAAGATTGAACAAAAAAGGATACTCTACAAAGCAAAACCCACAAGGAGTTTTCTTGAACTTGTCCAGTCCCATGACAATTCGTTTAATGTCGCCGCATTTTGAAAATAGTTCGTAAATTTGTTCTTCGGTTGTGTAGAAGGAGAGATTGCCCACATAGAGAGTGCAAGATGTCTTCAAAAGTCTCTCTTGTTCCGCTCTGGAGCCCTGAAATCAAACACATTATTAAAATTTAGTTGCTAAATTTAATTATTCATTGAAATTACTATCGAGTTTGTAATTTTTATGACGTCTTCAAAAGTCTCTCTTGTTCTGCTCTAGAGCCCTGAAATCAAACACATTATTAAAATTTAGTTGCTAAATTAATTTATTCATTGAAATTACTATGAGTTTGTAATTTTTATGACGTCTTCAAAAGTCTCTCTTGTTCTGCTCTAGAGCCCTGAAAATCAAGAAAATTAATTAAAAACTAAGTTGTTAAATTAATTTCTTCATTGATGTTCTGTGATATATTGATGTTAAACTTGTTTTATTTGACTGCTATCCCTACAGTTTGAAATAGTTAATAATGTGATGTAATTTTATGAACTGTGATATATTTGTGTTGTTAAATTTGTGATTGCTTGTTTTTAATGTTCTGACAATAAACGAATCTTGAATCTATTAATGAAGATTATGTAGATCAATATCTACAAATATGTAGATCGATATCAGGGTCTCTGACATGACCTACGATACGGACGGTTTTCAAGCAGCCGGGACCGACATAAACGTGTTCATCCATACAAAAGTGGCCCAAAAAATATGTTAATTTAGTCATGATGCAATCAAACATTTCTGTTGATTTTTAAAATTGAAAACAAATGCAAAGAAAATTAAATAATAGGTATCAGGATTTACAACAGGAGTTGTGGAAGTTGATTGATTAATTCAGTATGTAATAGGTCTATTACCATAGAGAAAAGATAGCATAATAGAATTCTTTTACTATATTTCCACTATGATATTACTGATGAGGTTATAAGATTAGGTTAGTTTTAAGTCTATTTGATACCGTATTGACAATACCTATACAATCATAGCCTACAATTAATATAAATTTATGAATTTTATTTTGTTACAATATTACCCAACGTTTTTTATCTCTATATGGACTGAGATTCTTTGCAGAGTCTGGAATCAGGGGTTCAAAATCCATAATCACAAATCAAATATGATGGTGGTTATTTTTCTTGTAGCTTAAACAATAAGCTTGAAGGTTTTTCTCGATCCACAATATTCCTTTGGATGAGTTTGTAGTATTTGACTAATTTATTACAAGTTCTTTGCCAGCTGATAGAAAATTGTTTAGAAGATTCATGCAAGAAATCCTAGTGATAAACAATTTAAATTCGTTAACAATGAAATTGTTTCAAGATGTGAGTCTAGTTTGATAAAAAGTAAGTTAACTGAGATCTAATTTATGTTTAAACAATGCTGAAAAAGGTAATTTTGAAAATTACAAAATAAATAAAAAACTTATCGATCTACGAATTTGGAAGAGGTAATAATTTTAAAAGTTAAGCTAACCTAAAAAATGCATAACCTTCTAATTTTAAATACAATTTAAACTCCAATAAATTATGAGAATAATTGAATAGATATTCTGAATTTTTATGGAAAATAATATGAATCTGATACGAGAAAAATAAATGAAAAAGTAGGTAAGATAAAATTCAAGTGCTTTGTAATGTAGGTTATGTTTATACAAGGCTTAGATTACTTCTGGCTTTTCCATAATTTCAAAGTAAGTTAGGTAAATGGAGCCTTGTAATATGGATAGAGCTATTCATTTTAGAATAATTCTTGGTTTGATTCAATAAGAAATATATTCTCATTACCATAAGACAAAGTTACTATGTGATGATCATTAGTTTGTTAGTTGTTTACAAGTTAATAATAATGTGGAGCCTCAAATTTCTATTGTAATATGAATAGATAAGATATAAATTGATGTGATAAGAACAGTAAATTGAAGATTTAATGCTTTACTTCTTTACTTTGCTCTTATATTGTTTGTACATAATGAAATGATTTGAAAAACAACAAGAATATATTATCATACAGGAAAGATAGCACAGAGAAGATATCTCATGGTATAGGGTGTTTATATTCCTCTTTTTGTGTAGTTGAGAAGTTGATATTGTGGTAATTATTCATATTGAATGAAAAAGACTAAGAAATTGTCAAAAACCACTGATCTATTGATAATTAGAAAGACCGGTTTCGGTTATTACACCACTGTCAATCTCTGATAAACTGATCAGTTCATTTAAACCTGATCGGTTTATCAGAGATTGACAATGGTGTAATAACCGAAACCGGTCTTTCTAATTATCAATAAATCAGTGGTTTTTTGACAATTTCTTAGTCTTTTCCATTCAATGTTTATATTCCAATTTTCACTGTTAAATTTAGCTGATATTCCTAGTACTTCGTTTTTGTGAAGCTTATGTGACGCTGGTAGTCTCTCATACTGTGCCGTTCTTACACTCCCAACAAAACAGTAATAATAGACAGTAATCGACTTGAGTTAACATAAAACCGGCTTTAAATTTGTAACATAAACTACCTATACTATGGGATAATATGTCATCATATTGGCGAGATTCACTCCCATACTTGAGTTATAAGCGTTTGAAGATGAGTGATTTTTCTGATCTGAGAGTGGAGGTAAGATTTTATGTTTCAGTGAATAACTCACTGTGTATTGTAGCGAAACGTCGCATGTTATAGCACAACACTTGTTAGGTCTACCTCTATCCATAGCACGAATATCAAACAAAAATATATTAAAAAGCAGCTATAAACTCATCCGTTCAAAAACACTCCATATGGTACATAATAACATTAAAATGAACAAGTTTTAAAATAAACTAGAATGATGAATTGAGATAATTAATTGCAAAATCAAAGTATAGACATCAAATCTCCACCGTTCAATTTTACTTATTTGTTGATAAGGAAATCATGAGAATAATTATTGATAAAAGCCTTTTTATTTTTAAATAAAGATGTCAAGGTATCTAGAAATCTGGATACCCAAGTACCTACATACTTAAAACGTTATACCTTATTACCTTCTACTTTGTAAGCTTTCTCTTGTACTTTACTAAGCACAAAGTAATTCTAAGTACGTAACTTAAGAAACCGTTCTCAAAATAATAAATGTTAGAATAATAATCCTTCATACACTGACTATCTCATTCCTCAACTAGAAAAAAATATATAAATAATTGTTAATATTCTTAGTCCTCCTTGGATTTCAATTATAACTGTGATATACAATAACTATAACTAATCATAAGACTGTGATATATGTGTAGAGAAGATGTAAAATAATCTTTCATGTTGACTGAATGTCAATTACTATTTATTATAATTTTATATTTATTAATTATCGACACCACTCCAAGGGGAAAAGTAGACGTTATATAATTATATAAATGAATGTTATTATAGAATAAATGTGTCTTCTATAGGTCTATTCACAAGTTACTCAAAATATGTGTATCTAGGTTTTTAATAAAATGAAATATTAAAAAATCAGCTAGATCCTTAACAGATGTACAGCAGTGTTTCTATAAAGTTCATTGCCTATTTGATCTCAGAATAATTATTTGAGATTCCTCAGTATGTACTTTCAATAAATAGTTAATTCATCAAGTACTCATTAAGAAATAAATTTGAGTTTAAGTAGCCTATTGAAAAATTAACTTTGTGAACAATTAATTGGTATCGTAGAGGAAAGATAGCATAATAGCATAATTATTGGTGATGGTTTCTTGATCCATTCCGAACTGCTTTGTATTAACACCCTTTTCTTATGTATTTGAACACGACATGCAGCCGATTATTAAGTAAATATTAAAAACTTTTACTTACTGACTGGAGTACTTTCAATCGTCTAGCGATCATTTTCAACAGTGTAGACCGGAAATGTTTTGATGGTTAGGAAGATTTGTGGTGTTTATTATGTGATATGTAATCAACTGATTTTCAAATCCAACAAACTTTTTGATCACATAATAAACACCACAAATCTTCCTAACCATCAAAACATTTCCGGTCTACACTGTTGAAAATGATCGCTAGACGATTGAAAGTACTCCAGTCAGTAAGTAAAAGTTTTTAATATTTACTTAATAATCGGCTGCATGTCGTGTTCAAATACATAAGAAAAGGGTGTTAATACAAAGCAGTTCGGAATGGATCAAGAAACCATCACCAATAATTATGCTATTATGCTATCTTTCCTCTACGATACCAATTAATTGTTCACAAAGTTAATTTTTCAATAGGCTACTTAAACTCAAATTTATTTCTTAATGAGTACTTGATGAATTAACTATTTATTGAAAGTACATACTGAGGAATCTCAAATAATTATTCTGAGATCAAATAGGCAATGAACTTTATAGAAACACTGCTGTACATCTGTTAAGGATCTAGCTGATTTTTTAAATATTTCATTTTATTAAAAACCTAGATACACATATTTTGAGTAACTTGTGAATAGACCTATAGAAGACACATTTATTCTATAATAACATTCATTTATATAATTATATAACGTCTACTTTTCCCCTTGGAGTGGTGTCGATAATTAATAAATATAAAATTATAATAAATAGTAATTGACATTCAGTCAACATGAAAGATTATTTTACATCTTCTCTACACATATATCACAGTCTTATGATTAGTTATAGTTATTGTATATCACAGTTATAATTGAAATCCAAGGAGGACTAAGAATATTAACAATTATTTATATATTTTTTTCTAGTTGAGGAATGAGATAGTCAGTGTATGAAGGATTATTATTCTAACATTTATTATTTTGAGAACGGTTTCTTAAGTTACGTACTTAGAATTACTTTGTGCTTAGTAAAGTACAAGAGAAAGCTTACAAAGTAGAAGGTAATAAGGTATAACGTTTTAAGTATCTAGGTACTTGGGTACCCAGATTTCTAGATACCTTGACATCTTTATTTGAAAATAAAAAAGTTTTTCATTAATAATTCTCATAATTACCTTATCAACAATCAAGTAAAATTGAACGGTGGAGATTTGATGTCTATAGGCCTACTTTGGTTTTGCAATTAATTCAATTCATCTTTCTAGTTTATTTTAAAACTTGTTCATTTTAATGTTATTATGTACCATATGGAGTGTTTTTGAACGGATGAGTTTATAGCTGCTTTTTAATATATTTTTCTTTGAAATGTTCTTAAATTTTAACGGATTCCTTACTTTTGTTGTACGGTACCTTTCTGTGTTTATCTGTGTTTCATCAATCTATAAAAAAAGCTGGGTTTACACCAAAGTTATTAACAAAATGTTAATAACATAATCCTTATAGATTCTATTTGATTGAACATAACTTATCATACACATGATGAACATAAGTGTTTGTCAAGTTCCGTTTAACCTAATAGAATCTATAAGGATTAAGTTATCAACATTTTGTTAATAACTTTGGTGTAAACCCAGCTTTACAAACATAATATTTGTTTATATTTAACTGCTCTTTTGTTATAAGTTTCATTTCTATTGAACAATAAATAATATTGAAATCAAGTTAAAGTAAGTAAAGTAAGCATTCGGTTTTACAGTTTATAACTCCACATGAATGGAGATAATGAATTAATCTCAATATTTCATTTATAATCATCAAGTTTCATCAATGAACGTTCAAATCAAACTCTATTTTATTTGTTAAATATTTATCTTCAAATTTACGTTTTTAGTATTGTCTTATAATACATTTTTTTCTCAGTCCTAGTTACTTTTTACTAGTCTAGTGATTGTTCTAGTTACTTTTTCAACATACTTTTATATTTTAGACATTTATCAGGTTTTATAACAGGTATATTATACAGAATAGGAAAAAATATTGAAGTTCTCTAACAGTTATGTAGTACAACGAAGACTATATATACAGATCTACAGGCTACTTATACACTAGATATAAATAGATATATACTAGACAGTAGAACTCTTAGAATCTACTTATACACTAGATATAAATAGATATATACTATACAGTAGAACTCTTAGAATCTACTTATATACTAAATATAAATAGATATACACTAGACAGTGTATATCGATTTAGAATCTATAATACTCTCATTCATGAAACGTTTTCATCTTACGGTACACTAACTATACTTATAAACAAATTTGAAGGATGGTATATATTGTTATTTGCTAGTTGAAAATATAAATATAAATGCATATTCTCCTAATAAACTAATGATTTGCTCCTTGAGATTGCTTATTAGTTATATTTTTCATTCATTGCTAGTCTAATAATATTGAAAATCATATAAATATGATTAGGAAGGAACAACAGGCTTGGCCCAAATCTATTCCATTCCCAAATTTTGATAAATTAATAAAATGTCCAAAAAATAGGCTATGTTTCTACTGTAAAACGTTCAAGTTCAATTTTATTTATTTATTTATTTATAAGGTTAGCAAAAAAATACAAGAATCGGAAAAGAAAAAACAGGCTATTACCTAAAACTTTTTCAATTTCCTAATTTAGTTTTAAATTGTCCAAAATTATAGGTTATGTCCATTCAAATTTCTACACCAAATCACAATCTAAAATATAAATTAGAATAAAACAAACAATTTTAAATTTGGATGGATTAATAATAAAAGTTTCTTAAAAACATGAAACAAACTATAAATTCACAAAATAAAGAATAAAAACACTTAAATTTGAGCTCGAAAATATCACATTCACCATAGCTATATAACAGCTGTATATTTACTTTATATTTTCGTCCATAATATAAGCTAAACATTTTGAATTTATAGAAATTAAAACACCAAACTATATTCAAATATAACACTTAATTATCACTTCATATTGAATTAATCAAGTTATTTTATAAAATTTTGAACCCAAAAATACATATTCTATTTAAGGCATTGACAAGACAGAGGTTCGGCAACGTCTTCCTCCCATCTTCATCCACTACCATTATAACGTGGATCTCAATATAGTTATTCAATACATATATTTTTCTACATAATACTCCAAAAATATATAATTTTTAGAGTCAGATGTATCATCAAAGTATTCAAGCAAAGAAGTGACTAACTACAACAATATAAAAAGTAACATCATTAACACAATCATAATATTATTTTAAATAAGGTTGAAGTCTAGTGTAGTAAGTAAAGTCCTGTAACCTTAAGTAATAAGTCCTAAGTTCTGTTGTAAGAAAATTCTCAATAAACTAACCCATTGTGCAAAAATTAATTGCAATAATAACCAACTAATCTTCCAAATTAAACCATAGAGAAAAGATAGAAATTCAAAGTTTGGAAGTTTTGTATCAAATTATGGTGTAGTGTATCAAGTTGAGATGATACTGTATCGTTTCGTGTTGATACTGTATCATGTGTGGCGATACTGTATCATTCTATGGTGAGAACATAGAGAAAGAATAGCATAAGAAGATATTATGTATAGGTCGTTTATGTTGCAAATTTCACTGTTAACTCAAGCTGTTAGTCCCAGTAGTTGTTTCTGGTGAAGCTATGTGACGCTGGTAGTCTCTCATACTGTGCCGTTCATACACTCTTACACTCCCAACAAAACTGTAATAATAGACGGTAGTTGCTATATTCGTATACTATCTTTTCTCTATGATGAAACTAAAAGTTATTAAAATCAAAATTGAGGATTCCAACAGTCTAAAACTACATAGGTATCTATTCATATAGATTTATTTCTTACAAAATAGTTTTTACTTACTCATATAACCTGGTGTTATGTCTACAGCATTTAAAGTCTCTTGGACAGTTTACTTAATACTATGTCTACAAAATATTTTGAAGAAAAGTTTACAATAATTACCTATCTACTAACTAAACACAGAGAACATCTTTTTTACAAAATCTGTTATTTACAGATTCTCTGCATCAAAATAAGATTTTATTTTATACATCAACTATACTACAGTGAGGTCCACGTTATAATGGCAGTGTTTGATTAGCAATGGTACTGCTATCCTTGTCTATCATTCAACAAAGCAGATAGCGTTATCTCTATCTCGCTTTGCTCTGTTGCCAGATCGTCTTTTAACAATGTAGAATAATTAAATAATCAACAAAATATTTAATCTTAATCATGAAAATCCATTATGAAACTACTGAAAATTATAATTTCTTGCTTAATAAAATATGATTATTTTAAACGAGAATGAATTGTTAGTATTACATCAATAAACTTGTATCAGCTACCGTCTATAGAAGGCATTGGCAAGACAGAGGATCGGCAATGTTGCTCTGCTATCTTTCTTCACTGCCATTATAACATGGACCTCACCATATTTGATAATTCTACAATAAAATTCTAGAACTAGTTTATAAATACTATTTGCTAGGACTTGATAATATTACTTTACTCAGGATAAAAATGTTAGAACTATTGTAGAAATTTTTTACATATTGAAACCTCACACCATTCTCATTTATTTTGTACATCTTTCTGAACACCTTATAAAATCTCTCAAACTGAACCATGCATTCCTAATAGAAAATTGATTATCTTTCTCAGTTCGATTTCTTCTTGATACAGCCTACAAAAATGCATTGATTAACAATTCAGTTATTTCTTACTGATTACGAATATCCAATCAATTGAAAAATTTACTCATTTGTTGATTAATTATTTTAATTAAATGAAAAAGACTAAGAAATCGTCAAAAAAACCACGGATTTATTGATACTGAGAAAGACCGGTTTCGGTTATTACACCACTGTCAATCTCTGATAAACCTGACATTGACAATGGTGTAATAACCGAAACCGGTCTTTCTAAGTATCAATAAATATGTGGTTTTTGACAATTTCTTAGTCTTTTTCATTCAATATGAATAATTACCACAATATCAACTTCTCAACTACACAAAAAGTGATTCATTATTTCTCTTTCGTTGCTTATGTTCAATATGAAGAGTTCTTTTATTGATGTCAAATTTCATCAAATACATAATAAACTCAGAAACAATTATTCAAAATATCTCTTGTTTAAGGCTGTGCAAAGGCTAAAATTAAACTTTCTACTGGTGATAGGTATTTTTCAAAGTTTTTCGATTTGTAGACTATCAAGCTATCAAAATTAAAAAGTTTTCTCGGGAAAACATTTTTCTTCGATCATTACTTTTTGAGATATGAGTGCCTAAAGTTTAAATCTTTGTGCCAGAACATTTCGAGTTCAATGAAAGATAAAACTATGAAATTTCAAGGATAGATTCTTCATGGTTGATCTAATAAAACAAAAATTTTCTGAAAATATCAATTTTTGATAAAGTTATTCAATTTACTAAAAATGACCGAATTTGTTCAACCAAAAGTTATTTTTGGTCATTTTTAGTGAATTTAATAACTTTCTCAGAAAATGACATTCTCGGAGAATTGTTGTTTTATTGGATGAACAATACCATGAAGAATCAATCTATCCTTAAAATCTCATGGTTTTATCCAAAGACCTTAAAGATGCATAGACTCACATGCAGCGCTAGTGTCGTACTTGGAATTGAAATCCGCCATTGAGGGGGCAACCCATAAGATTATTACATACCAATGCCACCAATGCCTTTGTGATCTATTGTATTACAAATATATATAGATATAATATCTCATGCTAAAATACCCCAATGGCGGCCTTCAATTTCAAGTAAGAGTTATCATTGGGAAGGCATAGGCATTGTGGGTCTATATCTCTTTAAGGTCTTTGGTTTTATCTTCCACCGAACTTGAAATGTTCTGGCACAAAAATTTAAACTTGTAGGCGCTCATATCTCAAAAAGTAATGATCGAAAAAAAATGTTTTCCTGAGAGAACTTCAATTCTGATAGCTTGATAGTATACGAATCGGAAAACTTTAAAAAATATTATCAGTAGAAAGTTTATTCTTAGCCTTTGCACATCCTTAAACATTTAAGTTTACAGTATTTCTACTCTGTATTTGTGTATTGTTCCTTTATATTGTTCTCGTTATAAAACTGAGGTGTGTCTCTTCTGAAATGCAATATTGGTATATTTGTAAACTATTATCATCATTCTAATATTGTGTGAATCTAGAGCATTTCAATCAGTACTTGCTGACCTTGACCCTTCCCTACTCTTCAGCCAACTGGCCCGCTGACTCCACACCAAAAGCCGGGATCAGTTGAGCGATTCAAATGAAACCGAATATGCCGAACTAGACCTCACATCATCAGCTGATTTCGGAGGCAATTCATTGATACTCTCCAAATCAGCACATGCTGAATTCTGCTTACACACCCTCTGCTGAACGGGAGCCAAATCAATGCTGAACTGTCGTCTAAGGGATGGTTTGCTAGTAATACTTCCGGTTTTTGGGGTGTTACTTCCGGTCTGAGTGATCCCACTTCCGGTTAGACCGGAAGTACTTCCGGTTTGTCCGGAAATGCTCCCAGTGGCTGGGGAAAGGCATCTGTAGAGGTTGTAAGGTCTACTGAGGTCTTCATGACCGGTTCTACGGAGTACTGCCTTGCGATGGGATAAGTTTGAGGCGGAGCTGCTTTAGGGTCGCCTCCTATGAAGGAGATTCCTGTAGATTCAAGGTCGGATGATGAGCTCTTGTTGCGGGGATCTGGGAAAACGAAGCTGTGGGACTCTGGGAATGCTCCTCCCCCGTGTTCCCCGGCTTCAAGGTCATCTGTCGCTGGATGCCTCCCCACTTCCGCGGGATGGGTGCTCGTGTGGGGGGAGGTGCCCCCTGCCCCTCCGCTGGTGTCTAGCAGCCGGGGGTCCAGGAGAGCTGGTGGCTGAGACGGGGAGGTCTGGCTGAGAGGAGAGGGTTGTTTGAGTCAGAGGGGTGGTTTCATCCAGCCTGCAAAACAAGAATAGAGAATAGAATATATTAGACTGTCTTTATTTTAGACCTAGGAGGGTGAAGTTAGGACGCAGTCGGCCTTCTCTTACACTTCACCCTCAAAAGTGAGTGAGATGACTTACAGCTGTTGTTGAGAGTATCATTAAAACTAACAATCAGATTCAATAATTGTTAAAAAACAAATTCAAAAATAATATTAATAAATAAACAGAATTCTGCACCACAGATCGTTCTTTGTATATTATTGTTTTTTTTTTTTGTATTGCCTGTATCCACTTGTTTCTTCATATTGTTATCTTGTAACTTTTTCAATCAATCAATTTTATTCAAATCACACAATACAATATACATAAAGAAATCAAAACACAAAAAATCACAATCAAAAATAAGTTTACAATGAAATACTAAACAGGCTTCATGGCGGGGTGTGCTGAAAAGGAAGAATGGAGGAAAATACCCAACCAACTATCGTTTCCATGTAATAGGCAGGTAGAGGGTATAAAATTAGGGAATGAATGGTGAAGAGGAGAAGAAAGGGAAGTATTGGAGAAGAAAGTGGGGAAAAAGGAAAAATGTGCAAAATATTGTAAGCGAGTCCACTTTCAACAGATGTATCTGAAGAATTGGCCTTGCAAACAGTATTTGAGCAGAAATCTCGAGATTCATACGTTGTATGGGAAAAGTTACTGTATGTCCAGGTTTTTATTTCTAGTTTGATTTTTCTACTAATCTAGAGTCTATGAGGAAGAGGTCCGGAATAAGGTCTATTTATTCTTCCTCGATTCATATAATAAGTACATCATAAGGCAATCTTGCGCTATTCTTCTCCAAATTTAGATAAGGCTACACATATTCCAAAATTTTTAAGTATTAGTTGTCTACTACATAAATGTTTCCATCATTAATTATTTTCACAATGTAGATTTTGAATTCAGATGCTTCAAATTTTGAAGTGTGTGTAAGATGAATGAGTTAAATGTAATTAAAATAACTATAATTAATGTAAGATAATAAATGTAACTAAAATAACTATAAATTATGTAAGATAATTCTCTATCATTAAACAAAAATATATCCGTTCCTGTTATAGCTCCGCACCGATGCCAATCGTTCTTCCACAATGTAGAGATATAATTAATTTACAAAATTGTCCAAAATTGATGTATCTTTCTACAAACCCTGGTTCACAAAGCTCTCACCGGAACAGATATTTTACAATGATACAAATTAATCAATCTTATCTTGAAGTAATTACCTTGGTAAGGTTTACAAAACCCTTCCTTCCCAGCAACCAATAAGTCGGCATTCCGTCCCTTGCCCTTGATCTCGGTCGCCCTCTGTACTCCAACTGGACCGTCAGCCATCTTGAGTCTCCTAAACGTGGCCTCTGACAGATGTATTCGCCAGGGTGCGCTGGACGACTCCATGCGTGACGCTGTGTTGACCGTGTCTCCGAACAGACAGTAGCGTGGCATCGTGAGCCCTACTACGCCGGCGCAGCAGGGTCCTGAAAAATGTCATAAATTCATGAAATTATCATAGGTTTATGAGTACGTTTAAATAAATAACTTAGATTCAACCATAAAAAATCTGGTGTGGTACACTCACACAACTTTCCTTGCTCATATTCGAAACTACGATCAGACTTTTGTATATGTGTATATATAATTTTTTCAGAGTACTTTGTCCTTTGTGTAAATTGTGAAATTCAATGATTTTTTTAGTCGTCATTTTTTTAAAGTCGTCAAAACCTGTTCTACAGATGAAATATCTCGACTTTGTGTTCTTTTTATGAACTGCTCTACCTACCTACCTCATGCACGAGAAGAGTTTACAAAGTCCATTCTCAAGGATGGGGTGGACCCCCCATTAGTTTCCCAGAAAGGAGACTCATGCCAGTTAATAGAGCTGATAAATAACTATACAGAGTATGAATTTGAAAAAAATCGGTCAAGTTATTTTGAAAAAATCGTGAAAAACATGGTTTTTTAGTAATTATCCGCATTTTTTCTCAAGAATATTACAGAGCTCCTGCAATTTTCCAAGGAAAAAACTCATGTCATTTGATAGGACTTATGAATAGCTACCCATGGCTTGAATTTGAAGAATCGTTAGAGCCGTTTTCGAGAAAACCGTGAAAAACTGGTTTTTGGTCATTATCCGCCATTTTTCTCAAGAATATTACGGAGCTCCTGAAATTTTCCCAGAAATGAAACTCATGCCGTTGATAGGGCTTAAAAATAGCTATCCATGGTATAAATTTGAAGAAAATCGTTGGCGCCGTTTTCGAGAAAACCGTGAAAAACATGGTTTTTTAGTCATTTTCCGCCATTTTTCTCAAGAATATTACGGAGCTCCTGAAATTTTCCCAGAAATGAGACTTATGCTAGTTGATAGGACTTATAATAGCTATCCATGATATAAATTTGAAGAAAATCGTTAGAGCCTTTTCGAGAAAAACGTGAAAACATGGTTTTTTAGTAATTATCCGCCATTTTTTCCGCTATCTTGAATTGAATTTTATTGAATTTCTTATTGTCGGGTCCTCATGGTATAGGGACCTTAGTTTAGAATTAAGTCGATCGGTTAATTAGGATGGAGTTATCGTGTTCACAGACATACACACACACACACACACACACACCACACACACACTACACACCACAGACCAATACCCAAAAATCATGTTTTTGGACTCAGGGACCTTGAAACGTATAGAAAACTTGAAATTGGGGTACCTTAATTTTTTTTGGAAAGCAATACTTTCCTTACCTATGGTAGTAGGGCAAGGAAAGTAAAAAGTATTTATCGACCAAGCGAAGTGAGGTCTAACATTCAACTTGATGGTTTAAGCTGCGTTTACACCAAGTTATTAACAAAATGTTTATTTTTACGTTCTCATAGATTCTATTAGATTGAACATAATTATCACACACATGATTAACATGTGTTTGCCGAGTTCCGTCAATCTACTATTACTCAATAGTAATAGTAGGTATGGGTTCCGTTCAATCTAAATTTCGGGGCACCGAGCTTCGCTCGTTATTTTTATTTATTGATAACAGAACACAATATTCTCTAAAATGCGATCGTGTTTATATTTCACAGCTGGCTATATGCCATCTTATAAATTTTGGGATGCGATATTTTCACTTTCCTTGCCCTATCGTTTCAAGGTCCCCTGAGTCCAAAACATGATTTTTGGTATTGGTCTGTGTGTGTGTATGTGTGTGTGTGTATGTGTGTGTGTGTGTGTGTGTGGTATGTCTGTGACACGATAACACCATTCCTAATTAACCGATCGACTTGAAATTTTAAACTTAAGGTCCCATCCCATGAGACCCGACAATAAGAAATTCATAAAATTCAATTCAAGATGGCGGAAAAAATGGCGGATAATTACTAAAAAACCATGTTTTTCACGATTTCTCAAAATAACTTGACCGATTTTTTTCAAATTCATACCCTGTATAGTCATTTATCAGCTCTATCAACTGGCATGAGTTTCCTTTCTGGGTAACCAATGGGGGGTCCACCCCATCCTTGGGAAATGGACTTAGTAACCTCCTTCTCGTGCATGAGTAGGTAGGTAGCGCAGTTCATAAAAGAACACATAGTCGAGATATTTCATCTGTAGAACAGCTGTTTTGACGACTTTAAAAAATAACGACTAAAAAAATCATCGAATTTCACATTCACACAAGAAAAAGTACTTTGAAACAATTATATATACACCATATACAGAAGTCTGATCGTAGTTTCAAATATGAGCAAGGAAAGTTGTGTGAGTGAACCACACCAGATTTTTTTCATAATACATCATACACGTAGAAAGCCTTACTACATAAATTATATTTTATACAATTTCTTCAGTGCACTTTGTATTTTATTTCCATTTTTGATGTTTGATGTATTTGAAATTTGTATGTATTTGATTTTTGAATCAGAATAAAAACAATTTGAATTTGAATTTGTGTATGTGTGTGTGTATGAGTGTATGTGCGTCTGTGTACACGATATCTCATCTCCCAATTAACGGAATGACTTGAAATTGGAACATGAGGTCCTTTCACTATAAGGATCCGACACGAACAATTTCGATCAAATGCAATTCAAGATGGCGGCTAAAATTGCGAAAAAGGTTGTCAAAAACAGGTTTTTCGTGATTTTTCGGAACGCCTCCAACGATTTTGATCAAATTCATAACTAAAATAGTCCGATAAGCTCTATCAACTGCCACAGTCTCATATCTGTACAAATTTCAGGAGCTCCGCCTCATCAATGCAGATAGATTCTCAATTATCAGGTTTCAGATACAATTGGAACAAAAAAAATCAAGTGTAGTAGATTGAGCATGAAAATCTCTACAATTAAGTTCAGTACATTTTCACCTAAAATTGAAAATGAGCTTTAATTCGAGAAAATGTGATTATTCAATTATTGCAAATTATTGTTGATTCTATTAAATCATTCACTATGAAGAGATAGCAGACCTCATGTGTGTCTTCAGCGTTATTGCCCTGTCACCAGCTGGCTCAAATCTTTGAATAGTAGACTTGAGATGCGCGGGAATACTAGCGTCAGGTGATCAATTTTCATAACGGCAAGGAAAGTTGTGTGAGTGCGCCACACCAGATTTTTATTTTACATACTCACTCGCTCACTCACTTTTTACTATTCACAGCTGTTTCAGCAATGGATGAATTATCCTTTAATGTCGTTTAGCGAGTTTTCCCAAGGATAGACTTAGTGCAATCGAATCTTTAATTATAACCCTACTATTTCCAAATTTCGTGAAATCGTTAGAGCCGTTTTCGAGATCCGTTAAACATGAATAACCAGATATAAAAAATACCAGATATATAAATACAGAAATTGCCGCTTAATATAATAGGATAACAGAATCTATAAGGACGGAAAAATAAACATTTTGTCAATAACTTTGGTGTAAACGCAGCTATAGATTCAACCCGCAATAGATTCTCACGAAATTTGACAGGAATGAGATATATTAATAGTTATAAACAAGTGAATAACAAATTCAATTCACTTAAATTCAATCTAGTTGCACAGGCATGTATTACAACAAGTCTCTAAAAATACAAGAAGATCAGCGATAAACGTCAATGGTTAACGTTAAGCCGCGTTTACCAGAAGATGGCCTATGGTCGAATTTATCATATTGAGTCAACGTTAGTGAACAGTCTTTGATGATGAGTTACATTCCTAGTATCCTATAGTGAGGCCACGTTATAATGGCAGTGCTTGATTAGCAATGGTATTGCTATCCTTGTCTATCATTAAACAAAGCGGATAACGTTATCTCTTTCTCGATTTGCTCTGTTGCCAGATTGACTTTCAACATGTGAAATTAATAATTAATGAACAAAAATTCCATCTTGATAAAATTCATCACGAAATTATCGAAAAATGTAATATCTTGATCAATAAAATATAATTGATTTTTTAAATGTGAATGAACAGTTAATATTACATCAATAAACCTGTATCAGCTACCGTCTATAGAAGTCATTGACAAAACAGAGGATTGGCAACGTTGATCTCCTATCTTTCTCCACTGCCATTATAACGTGACATCGCTATAGTATTTAAAGCTGCGTACACTATACGCTCTTCCAACCCGCACCGAGCACGCTCCTCCCTCGTACCGCCCTCGTACCACCATCGAACCACAGTCGCTCCGCCCACGCACCCATCATGAACGTTACGGAAGATGTTAGATCTTCTCGCGTTCCCCGTCGAACCACTGTGTGCTCGCCGGTCGATCATCATCGCTCTGCTGGAGTGACGTTCGGTTGCGGAGCAGAGCGAAAGTCTGTACGCACCTTAAGACATCTTTAGCACCAGGAGCATTACCCCAGATCAGAATAATATGAAATATATCGTACAATGAATGATATACTTTACACCTACTTGATTTGTTAGCCAGATACTATCTGATGATTGAGAATTTATTTATTTATTTATTTATTTATCGGTTGCGGAGCAGAGCGACAGTCTGTTCGCACCTTAACGAACGCTAATCAATCTTAGTTTGGTAAAATTTATGGCTCATATGGGCCAAGATCTCTTGGTTGACTGAGTTCACATCCGAAATCATAATCTCTTATTCTAGTGAATTTGTGTAGTAGCTTCAAGAATTCTACTGACCAGTATGCAGGCCATCCTGATCTGGAGAGGGTGTCGGGGATAGTCTGATGCGGAATTGTCCACTCTCATGCAGAAGGTCCAGTGCCATGGTGGCTATCTGCTCAGCAGGTCGGCCACCCGCACAGGCAAGCCCCCCACCACCATATACGCGTCTCCTATTGTCTCCACCTGCAACAACAAAACATTTGAGCTAGTTGATAAATAAAATAAAATCTACTAGTCTCCTAATGGTTATTTGTGCAACTAGTTGCGCAAAGTGACAGTTTGCTGCACCGAAAGAAACGTTTACGCCCGAGCCGTAGGCGAGGGCGGAATGGTTTCTTGAGTGCAGCAGCGGAACTTTGCGCACATATTTCACATTAAGTTTTTCCTACAGTTACCATTGAATATGAAAAGTGGGTAATTAGGGTAAAATTGCCTGAAATGCATCAAATGTTTTTCTGTGTAATTTTATTATTGATAAAACCTTAATTTATTGTCAAATTGGATAAACATGTTGTCCTTGGTTATAATATATACTACTAAATTAGCGCGTTGTGCTTGGTTGCAACTCTGCTCACTATAGCAGCCACAGCAGTCACTGTTACCAACTTCATTTTGATTTTGCTGCACTGTTGCTCCATATACCTACTAAGTATTTTGCGTTGCCATGTTGCAAATCTGGAGTGCAGAAAAATTTTTCCCGCACTAGAGCGGAAAAGTGATTCTTGCGTTCTGTAATCAGTGCAGCAATGGCCACTTTTCACGTACTGTAGGAAAAATAAATTAGATCTACTGTAGAATAAAGTCTCCTAATTTTTCTACCCGAACAACAAACATTATAGAATCAATAGAATAATTAATCCCTCTATGTACAGTAATAATAATAATATCGAGTGACCTGGCTGGCTCAGGTCTGGTGTCAGAGTTTTCAGGTCGCAGCTGATCAATTTCAGGGCCTCTGACATGACCTACGACTGCTTTTTAGGTAGCCGGGACTTTTTATGTACAGTGATATTGTGGGATTTTTCCATAAGGTAAAATAAAAGCTAAATATGCGATACTGCCAATTCCAATAATGAGGAAAAGGAGAAGAAGAAGGAGGAGGAAAAAAGAGAGAAGAAGGAGGAGGAAAAGAAAAGAAGAGAAGAAGAAGAAGAAGAAGACAGAAGAAGGAGAGGTAGAAGTAGAAGAGAAAAGAGAAGAAGAAGGAGGAGGAAGGGAAGAAGAAGTGAAGAGAGGAGAAAAAGAAAGAGGACAGGAGAGAGGTAGAAGTAGATGAGGAAGAAGAAGAAGGAGGAGGAAGTGAAGAAGTGAAGAGAGGAGGAGAAAGAAGAGGAGGAGAAGAAGAATGCGAAGGAGGAGGAGCAGGAAAAGAAGACAGGAGAAGGATGAGATGAGAAAGGAGGAAGAAGTAGAAGAAGGAAGAAGTAGAAGAAGAAGATAGGTAGAAGAGGAAGGAAAAGAAGAAGGAGGAGGAGTGGAGAAGTGAGAGAAGAGAAGAAGAGGAGGAGAAGAAGAATGCGGAGAAGGAGAACAGGAAAAGAAGGAGGAGAGAGAAGGATGAGAAGGAGAAGAAGATAAAAATAAGAAGAGGAGATGAGGGGAGGAGTACAAGATTGATTGATTGATTGATTGATTGAGTACTTTATTATGTAGATTACAATATATACTGGCTTATACACTTATATACAATAGCTTACAATACAGCAAAATTATAGATGAATTTACATGATATAGACTAAGAAAATAATTATGAACTGTATATGATATGAAAACGCAATTTGTAATATAATAACTATAGATAATAATTATATTGTTATGCATCCACATAAATTGGCGGAGCTTTTTATGTCGGAAGAAGGAGACAGGAGAAGGATGAGAAGAAGAGAAGAAGAAGAAGAAGGAGAAGAGAAGAAGAGGAAGAAGGAGAAGAAGAGAAGAAGACGAAGAAGAAGAAGAAGAAGGAAGTGGAGAGGAGGAGAATGCGGAGGAGGAGGAGCAGAAAAAGAAGACAGGAGAAGGATGAGAAGGAGAAGAAGATAAAAATAAGAAGATGAGGATGAGGGAAGAAGTACAAGAAGAAGATAGAGAAGGAGAGGTAGAGAAGAAGGAAAAGGAAGTGAAGAGGTGGAGGGAGAAGAAGAAGGAGGAGGAGAAGATGAAGAAGGGACGGAAACAGGAAAAAAGACAGGAGAAGGATGAGAAGGAGAAGAAGTAGTAGAAGAAGAAAATAAGAAAGGAAAAGGAGAAGAAGAAGAAGAAAGAAGACGATAAAAGGAAGAAAGAAGAGGAGGTGAGTCGGTTGGAGGTGCATGAGAAAAACACAGAAAAGGGGAAAAAAGAATAAGATGATGAGGAGATGAAAAAAGAAGAAGAGGAGGAGTAGAATAAGGAGATAGAGGAGAAGGAGAAAGACGGAGAAGGAGAAAGACGACTGATGAAGGAGACGACGACTGAAGAAGTAGGAGGTGAATCAGTTGGAGGAGGAAGAGGAGAAGAACAAGAAGATGAACATCAACAAGGAAAACAAGGTTGAAGAAAAAGAAGACGAAAAGACTATGAAAGGAAAAAATGATAAATAATGGCTTGCCTTGTAGACATTGTATGCATTAATGGTGGCATCGAAGCGTGTATAGAGCTCGTTAATAGAGCAACCACTTGGAAGGGAGTGGAAATCGCTGACAAGCAGTGAAGCCAACGATGTCGGAGAAGTAGATTGTCACCTCCTCGAATTCCTCCGGTCCACCTTCTCGCCAACCTTCAGTTTGTCCGCCACTGAGCTGCAACAGCACCACAAACCCCAGTTTTATTCCAGTTTAAACTTGGTTTGTTCGATTTTACCACTAAACTGCAAGCAGAATTCAACAAGCACCTCAGTCTTATTCAAGTTTAAACTTGGTTTTATTCGATTTTGCTTCTGAACTGCAGAATTTGATATAAACCACGGTTTCATTCGAGTATAAACTCAGTTTTATTCAAGTTTAAACTTGGTTTCATTCAATTTGTTACTGAACAGCAGAATTTGATAGAGACCTCGGTTTCATTCGAGTATAAACTCAGTTTTATTCAAGTTTAACGTTGGTTTCATTCAATTTTGTTACTGAACAGCAGAATTTGATAGAAACCTCGGTTTCATTCGAGTATAAACTCAGTTTTATTCAAGTTTAACATTGGTTTCATTCAATTTTGTTACTGAACAGCAGAATTTGATATAAACCACGGTTTCATTCGAGTATAAACTCAGTTTTATTCAAGTTTAAACTTGGTTTCATTCAATTTTGTTACTGAACAGCAGAATTTGATAGAAACCTCGGTTTCATTCGAGTATAAACTCAGTTTTATTCAAGTTTAACATGGTTTCATTCAATTTTGTTACTGAACAGCAGAATTTGATAGAGACCTGCGTTCATTCGAGTTATAAACTCAGTTTTATTCAAGTTTAACGTTGGTTTCATTCAATTTTGTTACTGAACAGCAGAATTTGATAGAAACCTCGGTTTCATTCGAGTATAAACTCAGTTTTATTCAAGTTTAACGTTGGTTTCATTCATTTTGTCTTACTGAACAGCAGAATTTGATAGAAACCTCGGTTCCATTCGAGTATAAACTCAGTTTTATTCAAGTTTAAACTTGGTTTTATTCGATTTTGCTTCTGAACTTCAGAATTTAATAGAAACCACGGTTTTATTCGAGTATAAACTCAGTTTTATTCAAGCTTAAACTTGGTTTCATTCGATTTTGCTACTGAACTGCAAAATTTGATAGAGACCTCGGTTTCATTCGAGTATAAACTAAGTTTTATTCATTTTTAAACTAGAGTTTATTCGATGTTCAAACTTGGTTCTATTCGATTTCGCTACTGAATTGCGGAATTTGATATGAACCTCGGTTTCATTCGAGTATAAACTCAGTTTTATTCATTTATTTTAGCTTAAACTTGGTTTTGTTCGATTTACTACCAAACTGCAGAATTCAACAAGAACCTCAGTTTTATCAGAGACAAGAATATATAGTATCCTTATCCTTACTCATCCTTCATCTATGGTTTTATCATAGAGAAACGATAGCATAAGTAGATATCCCATGATATAGGCGTTAAAGTCGCAACTTTTACGTTTATCTCAAGCCGATTACTGACGATTATTGTCAATTTTTACTGTTTTGTTGGGGTGAGAGTGTATGAACGGCACAATATTGATTGATTGATTGATTGAGTACTTTATTTATGTAGATTACAATATATACTGGCTTATACACTTATATACATAGCTTACAATACAGCAAAATTATAGATGAATTTAATAATATAGACTAGGAAAATAACTATAGAACTGTATATGATATGAAAAAGCAATTTGTAATATAATAACTATAGATAATAATCATATTGTTATGCATCTACATAAATTGGCGGAGCTTTGGACATATCAATGTCCATTCTTTGGGAAGAATAAAAAATATCCTCCCACTAACTCTCTACCAATATGAGAGACTACCAGTGTCACACAGCTTCACGGGAAAGAATTACATGAACTATCGGCTTGAGATAACAGTAAAAGTTGCGACATAACTCCCTATACCATGGGATATCTACTTACGCTATTGTTTCTCTATGGTTTTATTCAAGTTCATTCGATTTTGTTACTGAACTGCAAAATTTGATATGAACCTCGGTTTCATTCGAGTATAAACTCAGTTTTATTCATGTATTCTAGCTAAAACTTGATTTTGTTCGATTTCACTACTAAAAACTACAGAATTAACAAGAATATAAGTCTCTTCAAGTTCAAACTTGAGTTTATTTGATGTTTAAACTTGGTTTTATTAGATTTTGCTACTGGACTGCAGAATTTGATAGGAACCTCGGTTTCATTCGAGTATAAATTCAGTTTTATTCATGTTTGAATTAGAGTTTATTGGATGCTCAAACTTGGTTTCATTCAATTTTGTTACTGAACTGCATAATTTGAGAATTTGATAGGAGCCTTAGTTTCATTCGTGTATGAACTTAGTTTATTCATTTATTCTAGCTTGAACTTGATTTTGTTTGATTTACTACTAAAAAATGCAGAGTTCTACAGAATGTAAGCCTTTTCAAGTTTGAACTTGAGTTTATTTGATGTTTAAACTTGGTTTCATCCGATTTGTTACTGAACAGCAGAATTTGATAGAGACCTCGGTTTCATTCGACTATGAACTCAGTTTTATTCATTATTCTAGCTTGAACTTAGTTTTGTTCAATTTTACTATCAAACTGCAGTTAAATTCAACAAGAACCTCCGTTCTTTTGTTACTGAACACAAACTCTGCAGTTTATACTCAGTCTTTTTTCAAGTTTAAACTTGAGTTTATTCGATGTTTAAACTTCATTTTATTCGATTTTGCTACTGAAATGCAGAATTTGATATAAACCTCTGTTTCATTCGAGAGTAAACTCAATTTTATTCATGCTTGAACTTGTGTTTATGAGATGTTCAATTTTTTTATTATATTTGGAGCAATTGAGCTGCAAAATTCAACAAAATTTCAAGAGTGGCCGTAGTCGAGTGGATCAGATGCTGGCTTTATGATTCAGACGACCGGGTTCAAATCCCGGCCCGGGTAAAATATTTATCTCAGGCCACTCTCATGTTTCGGATGGACACGTTAAGTCGTCGGTCCCGGCTGCCTGAAAAGCTGCAGTCGTTAGGTAATGTCAGTAGCCCTGAAATTGATCAGTTGCGACCTGAAAACTCTGACACCAGACCTCAGCCAGCCAGGTCACAAGATATTATTATTATTATATTTCAACAAAAAACAGTTTTATTGAAGAGTGGAATTGGTTTCTATTGTCAACTCTGGTAGAACCTCAGTTTTATCAGAGTTTATTCTCTATTGATTGATACAATAAGTACATTATCAAAATAATAGGGAGAGAAAAAAATAAGGTAACTATTCCCTGACATAATGTACGTTGAAGAAGAAGAAGAATGAAGAGTTTATTTAAATAGATGAATATAATTTTATTGATGTAAAACATAAATGTTATGAGCAACGTCAAATTGACAATTATTTTCTAAATTCACAAAATATTATTAAGTCAATACTTCACAATACTTTACATTATTTAGAGCTAAAGGTCATGAGTTTCAAGTTCAAAATACTCGTCAAGTGAATAAAACGGATTTTTGACTAACCAAAAATATAACTTCTTTCTTTCTAACAAATGAAGCTGAGCTTCTGCCCAAGTTTGTGGCAGTTCACTAAATAACATTATTATATGCCAACAACCACATATCTATTTTCAAATATTGCGAAGAGAAAATGTATACAAATATTCCTAATTTAGCGTCATTCGTACAATAAAATAGATAGATAATTATGTGATTGAAATGCGAACTAATGTATTGTTATTTGCTTCTTGCTTCATTTCTTATATTTGAAAGATTCTTTCTTCGTTTATCTATTTTGAACTTCTCTAGCCTGAAAAAATCAATAACCCTACGTCATAAAATCCGTGTGAATCAATAAACCTTCAACAAAATTATCTGATAAACTTTGAAAAGTGAAGGCTTCATTAGATAAAGCTTTGATAAACTAATTATAGAATTATAATTTTACTATAGTGAGGTCCACGTTGTAATGGCAGTGTTTGATTAGCAATGGTATTGCTATCCTTGTCTATCATTCAACAAAGCGGATAGCGCTATCTCTTTCTCGCTTTGCTCTGTTGCCAGATCGTCTTTCAACAATTTAGAATAATTGATAATTGATTAACAAAATATGGTCAGTCAGTGGATTAACAGTCTTTTAAGAATGTAGAATAAAAAAGTAATTTACGAAATATTCCAAATTCATTATGAGACTATTGAAAAATATCATTTCAATAAAATATATTTATATATATATATATAATATACATATTACATCAATTATTCTGTATCAGTTGCAGTACCGTCTATAGAAGAATTGACAAGACGGAGGATCGGCAACGTTATATTATATTCGAAATATTTCAATTATGTGAATTCATTACGAAATTATTGAAAATTATAATTTATTGTTTAATAAAATATGATTGATGATTTCAAACGAGAATGAACAGTTGATATTACTTATTATTATTGAAATTAAATGCTGTAATTCACCCCGAAGACTTCTGCTACTGCAAATATTGACAACAGGGTGAACAGCTTGACGGAAATTCCATCTTTAGTTAAGAATACATCAATAAACATGTATCAGATACCGTCCATGGAAGGCATTGACAAGACAGAGGATCGGTACCGTTTTTCTCCTATCTTTCTCCACTGCCATTATAACGTGGACCCCACTATAGCAGTTCTATTCAGAAGAAAAGTGGGAAATGATCTAGCAACGTTGAGGAGCTAGAAAAGGATAGCAACACCAATGTTGATCGAATACTGCCATTATTTATTTATTTATTTATTTATTTATTAGATAGAGCGAACAATACAATAGTCGGAAAAGAAAAAACAGGCTATTGCCCAAAACTTCTTCAATTTCCTGATTTTGTCACAAATCGTCCAAATATTATGTAGGTTATGTTCACTTCAACACCAAATCTTCAATCTGAAACTATGAATCAGAATAAAACAAAGAATTTCAAATTTAGATAAATTGATAATGAAACTTCCGTTAAAACAAAAACCAAACTTCAAATATTCACAAAATATAGAATAAAATCACTTAAATTTTGAGCTCGAAATTATAACGTGGACCTCACTATAAAATGTTTATTCTATAATCAATTTCTCAACGCTTTATCGAATAAAGCTCAAATTAATGCTCTAAATTCTCTCCAGCAGGGGACACAGTTTTGATTGGAGATATAATATCAATTTGTTGGATAATAATAATATTAAAACAGATACATATTTAGAGGTAATGTATAGTAATGGATAAACACGAATGTTGATAAAATACTGCCATTATAACGTGGACCTCGCTATAGTTACCTTCCATCATTGAGTGTTTTGAACAGATCGTAGACGGAATCAAGATGTGGTCTGCTTTCAGGTGCTTCGGCCCAGCATTGGCGCATTATGTTGATGGCTTCTGGAGGGGCGGCGCCCTTGGATACCGATGGCCTAATCAGGGGTGGCGGGTGCTTCACTTTCTCTATTATTTCTGTAAAAAATTTAGAATAAAAATATGAAATTGTGCTGTAGATGAATATCAATATTTATGTAAATTTACATACATATTTATCAATATTTACTCTATAGGCTAAAGCCTCTGGTACACACGCTGAAACATATCGTCAGCCTTGTATGATCATATCTATAATTATACACTATCATATTATATTTATTATACACGTTCCAATAGAAAGATTCCATTTTAATTTATTAGTTTAAGATTTAGAAACAGTTAAAACTCTACACCTACTGGCGAACAAGTGTTTCACTTATGCCAGTAGTTCTTTACCTCCAGCCGTATTTTTCAGATAGTTGATATAGATATTTAGAATAATAATAATAATTATTTTTTCTGATTGTCACATCTTTGTACTGTTGTCTGTGTTTTGGTGGAATAAATTGAATTGAATTGAATACACAAAACACAATTTATTGAAATAATTGGGGAGGGACCAACATGCACAGCCCAAAACTGTTCCTTTCCCCAATTTCGATTCATAAACTGTCGGTCCCGGCTGAAGTATGACAGTCGTAAGGCCCATTGACGGCTTGAATGATATATTGAGGTGAGGTGGAACTTCCGCCAGGGACTCCCCACCAAAAAAAGCCATATGAGTATTATTATTAATTGCGATTTGAGTGTGATATTTTTGTTTTTTATTCTGTTTTTAACCATCAAAATTTAAAATTCTTAGTTTTCGTTGTTTTTTTAGTGAAAATGGACTAAATTTTAGAAAAGTGAAACCATAACCCTATCTTGGACTTTTAAAATGTTATCTAAATTTGGGAGAGAAATAGTACAAGGAGTATCCTTAGTTTTTCTCTCCCAATCAGTGCTACTTTGTAGAAATATAAATGAATAAATAAATAAATTATTTCGATTCATACACAACTATAGTAAGGTCCACGTTATAATGGCAGTGGAGAAAGATGGGAGAACAACGTTGCCGATCCTCTGTCTTGTCAATGCCTTCTATAGACGGTAGCTGATACAGGTTTATTGATGTAGGTAATATTAACTGTTCATTCTCGTTTAAAATAATCAAATATATTCTATGAGCAAGAAATCATATTTTTTTATAATTTCATAATGAATTTTCATAACTAAGGCTGGTCACAAGTTACCGATTAGTCAAGACAAGACTAGTCACGTTTAGCCACAATATTTCTCATAGTTGCTTATGGAGTCATGTCTAATTGCAATGACTAATCAGTGTGAGTAGCGTCATAAGCAGCAATGTGAAGTATTGTGACTAAACGTGACTAGTCTTGTCTTGACTAATCGGTGTGTGACCAGCCTTGGATGAATTTTTTTTAATTAATCATTATTTCTACATTGTTAAAAGACGATCTGGCGACAGAGCAAAGCGAGAAAGAGATAGCGCTATCCGCTTTGTTGAATGATAGACAAGGATAGCAATACCTTGCTAATCAAACACTGCCATTATACCTGGACCTCACTATAGAGGCTCCCAGGGAATGCGCTGGAGAAGAAGACCTGTAAATTTATTTTCGTCACACTGCTCAGAAAGCAGCTGTTTTCCAGCCCCTACGTAGATCTGAAAGACATTGTTTGCAGATGACTCTCGTCTGACGTCAGAACAGGTTTCTTCCGGCCTAGGCCAGAAAGAGTACCCTTTCCAGCTGCTAACATGGAACTGAGAAAGGTGATCAAAAAACAGCTAATCAAAAAACTTTTCATTATTTGTGTTCATTGTTCAATAATTAAAAAAATTATAATAATATCATCTTATTGTCATTTGAAAGAGTAAAAAAGTATAAACTCACCTCCCCATAATTGAACATCATCTTTTAGGTTATTTAGACAGATCAAAATAAAGAATAAAAAAATAAAAATACTTGGACAATTTCCTGATTTTCAGTTTGCCTCAGATTTGCTAGAGCTATCACCTTCACTTCTGCTTTTGGAAGTGCTTAGTAAACAACTATTCTCATATACATATTGTTTATTTTTGTGTGTGGCGAAAAATAACGTTCTCACCACGGGCAAAAATGTTTTTCCGGCTCTCGATCTTTTCTAGTCCTCGGCCTACGGTCTCGGACTTGAAAACCGATTTCGAGCCGGAAAAATCTCATTTTCTGCTCTAGGTGCGAAATATACTATTTGAGAAAACTGATCCATGTATTCCGTCCTGAAACACTATCACTTCTGATCAGAACATTTATATGTTCTGATATAAATGAATAGATAAAATATATGCTTTGTTATAATAATCTTTCATTTTGCTTTGGTATTTATATCTGAAGAAAGATAGAAATTATTAATCTTCATTTTTGAAATATCTGTTAGATTACCTTGAGGAGTGAGAGAGAGCATACAGAAAGGCTCCCCTCGCACCACCACTTCCTGCATGATTATTGCCAGACTATACACGTCGCCTGCTTGACTTCCACCACGCATGCGCAGTTCATCATTACGAAGCAGCTCTGGAGCTGTCCATAGCAGATCTGAAACATAGATGTAGAGAAAAATTGAAGAAATTTATGAATGATCAAGCAGCATGCAGATGTGAGCAGACAGATGGACGTCTATGTCTGCTGAACAATTGGGGAGGGATGTATCATCCGTCTGTTTGCATACGTCCGTCTGCTGATGTGTGCGCTTGCCTTTAGACTTGTATAGATTATAATTGAAAGCCTGAGGTACATTATATAAGTTGTAAAAAATACACATCTATATAATAAGAGAGAGTAGGGTTGTGTTTGTTCGTTTGTTCGCATCAACTTGTGGATTGCATACCGGAAAAACGGGAATGATTTAGATCTCCAAATTTTGAACATATATTCTAAAAATATCAATCTCGTGCACCTGGAAGCCCAAATTTCAATTTTCCTTCTAGATTTTTCAGAATTAATGTTCAAATTCATCTATGCTACCGTAGGCTACATGAAGTTCCATAGCCCAAAGTGTGTCTTTTATGAGCCGGTTATAAGACTGTTATTTTCGAACGTCTATGTAGCGCAGCGGTAAAAACGCTTGATTATGGAGCGATGGTTTATCGGTTCGAATCCCCGATGCTTCCCATTTTTTTGTTCTTAACTTTTTCCTTCGAAACGTATTATTATCAATTATTTTTTGAAGGAATTTGTTTTCATTACTATTGAACTTGGATTTTATCAAATAATTATTTTAATGTAAAATTTTGCCACCAGTACAAATGAATATTGGACATAGTCTTCATGCTGTAGGCCTATAATTAATTTCATAAGAAAAACATGAATAGATCACAATAAAATAAGTAATAATTCATATACTTCAGTTATAATGTACTATCAGACACGAATTCCCAGTGAAACGAGTATTTCAGGTATTTTGTTTGGAATTGGGAGAACAAAAGGCTGCCTGATTCAAATTGAGGAGGATCCTAATCGAACTAAAAGTTATTGATATATCGGAAAAATCAATATAATTCTGTGAGGTTTCCAAGTATTATGTATTCTTCAGTTTTCTATACTATAATAAAGGAAAGAACTGGCTTATACACGTAAGGAATAGGGAATTATGTTTGACGCATCATCACGTCTGAAATATACTCAACTGATTAATTTGAAATTTTGCATATAGATTCTTCATAAACCGAGGATGGTTATAGGCCTATTTTCAAATTTCGATTTTTCATTACGTCAAGTTTTCATTTTGCAGTTTTAAAACAGACCCTTGCGAAGCACGGGTTACCTACTAGTGATGGAATAAAAGAATGTACCGAGGTTGTGGTATTCCTAATCCATGATTATCAATTTTATTTTAATTATTATTAAACGGAAATCTAAATTAAATGCTGTAATTCACCCCGAAGACTTCTGCTACTGCAAATATTGACAACAGGGTAAACAGCTAGATGGAAATTTGATAAGCGCTACATCCATCTGTAGAATTTTATTCTTTTCCATGTTTGATAATAGAGTATAAATGGAGAAGCTTGAATCTCAAGCAGTGGCTCTAACAATTTCGAATGATTTCATTGAATTCTTGAAGTAACAACCTGAACTGAAATGACATTTTGAAATGAAAGTCTTAGGCCCAGTCGCACAAATTTTAACCGTGATTAATTTCGCAAGAACCAATCAGGGAAGGCCTTTTTGATGAGACGGCTTTTCTGATTGATTCTCGTGGAATTAATCACGATTAAAATTTAACCGGCTTTTGTGCAACCGGTACAAAAAGCTGGATTCTCATAAACAGTCTAATTATTATTATTCTTATGAGTTTTAATGGGACTATTCACACTGAGCCCGGCCGAGCGAGTATGAATAGTTCCATTTCAGCCTATGGTGATTATATTCCTACTGTACCGGTCACTTCCACTGATACTGATTTGTGAGAATCCAGCTCCATGCATTCAATGCATGGAAAAATTGAATTGATCTCTGAAATTGAGGCTTAAGGACCAAGCCACATGAGGCTTTCATGCTCTCATTTTTTGAGAGCTTTTCATGCTCTCATTATTTTTAAAATGAGACGGCACGGCAGGGCTGCCGACTCGCCTTAAAAGACGCTTTGTGTGGCTCGGCCCTTAAAGATAGACCATGACCATGATTTTAGACATCCATTCTTATTATTATCACGTATAAACTATTATTTTCTAACCTCTAGCAGTGGCTGGTGGTATGGGAACATTCTGCTTGGCGAAGAATGAGCCGAGACCGTAGTCAGTGATTTTGAGCACCATCGTCCGTCTATGACGCAGTTGCGTGACGTCAGACGTCCGTGACACCTTCCGGCACTGAGTGCAGGTACCTTAGACCCTGGAAAGTACAAATTATTATCAAATTCAAACATTAAAAAGTATTATTGCTATTATAGTAGTAAAATAGTACTTATTATAGATATTGATAAAACAATTTTTATCTTTAGTCTTTTATGTTCAGCTGTTCTTAGTGAGAATTTGTGTGTATTTTTGGCTTCAAATTCATAAAATAACTTAATTAATACAATGTGCAGTGATAATTAAGTGTAATATTTAACTATAATTTGGTGTTTTAATTTTTCTAAATTAAAATTTGTATCTCATATTTATTTTTGGACGAAAGTTGACCTTGAACCTTACAGAACAAACATAACCTATTTTTTTGGACATGTAATCAAAATTTGGGAATGGATAGTTTTGGGCCAAGCCTGTTTTCCTTCCCAATCATATCATATGATTTGTTATCGTATCCACGTATAAATAATAATAAATAAATATTGATATGCCTTTCAAGTTATTACAGTAAGTAGTGAAGAGAATCTAAGAATTTAATTGGCGGCTGCACAAAAACTGGTTCAATTCAAATCTTGATTAATTTCACGAAAGCAAATCAGAGAAGGATTTTTTGAAAAGAACGCTTCTCGTTAAATTAATCACGATTGGAATTCAACCGGCTTTTTGAGAAGGCTTTTTCGAAAAAAAGCTTCTTCTATGATTGGTTCTGGTTGAATTAAATACTATTAAAATTCAACCGACTTTTGTGCAACCCACACTAAGTAATTTTGAAAAAAGTTTATCCAATATTGCACAAAATTAATTCAATTATCGGTACTGAAGATAATAATGTTGAATTTGAGCTAGAGAACAACATGAAATCGACTTAAATACGCTTATGAAACACTTCTTGTGTTCATTATTACGTCGATAACATCGATTTTAGGCCTATCTATGACGAGCCAATCACAAGCAAGCTCCAGATTTTGACAGGTTTCCAAACTTTCCCTACTTTCTCCTGATTGGTCGATAGTTAAAGGTGTTTCTGAAGCGTTTTCAAAAGTGGCCACTAGATCGCAGCACTTGCTGGTCAAGTATACTTACTCTCTTATCCTACTTTTCATTCTTCATTGATTGATACAATAAGCACATCATCAAAATGATAGGGAGAGAAAAAATAAGGTAACTTTGTGCTATTCCTCTCCCAGATAAGGTTACACATAGTCCGAAAGTTTATTGATTGATACAATAAGCACATTATCAAAATGATAGGGAGAGGAAAAATAAGGTAACCTTGTGCTTTTCCTCTCCCCAATTTAGATAAGGTTACACATAGTCCGAGAGTTTATTTATTGATACAATAAACACATTATCAAAATGATAGAGAGAGAAAGAAATGAGGTAGCCTTGTGCTATTCCTCTCCCAAATTTAGATAAGGTTACACCAGAGACAAGAAATATAGGTTTTACGCTTATTCTTTATCTATGGTTACACATAGTCCAAAATAGGTTGAGTCTTGTAGTTGTTCACTTCACAAAATGTTCAGTCCCTAATTGAACGAGTGTTAGTGAGTTCTCACTTTTGACTTTCTTAAGGCCAAAGTCGTTGTCCGTCTGTTTGTATGTTCTACAATAACTTTAGCAAGAATTGATCAATCAGCTTCAAATTTTGAACACGTATTCTTCGAACCTCTTTACAGGTCAAGTTCGTTGGACAACAAAATTGACTCACTCCTTCGTCCTTTTTCGGGATATAAGAATAACATTGAAAGTGCATAAGAAAAATTGTTATGATTCAGTCAGCTGAATTTTCAGTCCTTAATTATTATTTGAGTTTATTTTCAGTTTAGTATGGTTCTATAATAAGTTCACATGTTTCAAGAAAGATTTTATGACAATATCTCTCACCCGAACAAGATCAGTCAGCAGTGAAAGCCTGAAGCTCCAGTCTAGTTTGATGACATCCTTGACCAGGACATCCTCCAGGGATCCCCTCTGACAGAAGTCCGAGACTAGAGCCACCTCCCCTGATCCCACGTAGCAACCATGCAGCAGGTTGAGGTTTTCGTGCCGGAGACCGCATAACTGTGAAAAGGGAAGGAGAATTCAGAAATCAGAGAGAGTGATAGAGAAACGGAATGGAGAATCCAAGAATTGGAAAGAGAAATAAAGTAGAAAAAGTCATAGAATAAGCATATCTACATATTATAAAATCACTTATTTGTATGGCTGCTTTATTCAAATTAATAAAAACAATATATAACTGTAGCACCCTTTTCATTTAAAACATTTAAAGCTTTAAAACATTTCAACGACTAGTTTGACCTAGTTTGGCTATTTTACTTTTTACTTGAAAATGGCGAATGTAGGCCGAAACTAGTCGTTGAAATGTTTTAAATAAAAAGGGTACTACATATTTAATATTGGTTTATCAATACATAATTATCAAAGTTTTTATAAAATAGGTTAATACTTTGCCCTCCATACATAGAAATTACAGGGTTGCCAAATTGTGTGAAATTGCAACTTTCACAGTTTCTAATTCAACCTCAGAACAGGATGTAGAACATTTTCCCCGATATCCCAGTAGTGCTGAAAAGATTTTAGGGTTGAAGGATCAAAACGAAATACAATATTTTCGATGACATTCAAACATAGTTAAAAAATGTTTCTCTTTTGAATATCACTGCTCTCAGAATATAGAGGGCGTCGTAATAGGTAAGAGTTTTGGATAAAATAGCGGAAAGAATGTCTCGTTTCTATTATTGTCTGGATCAATTTCATCCGACCCATAGTAATTCTTTTATTAATGATTTTGTTCGTCAATGTCGAGACATCTCCAGCAGAAAATATAAAATTTTCGATATCTAGGAACCTTTTTGTTTCAAAAGATGAAGTGGGTGGTGAAAGCGAGAAAGTATCTCAGATATACTTAAAATATTTCTCCAGTTGTCAAAAGTAGTAGGAAGAACGTATTTTGGCCTTTCAACAGTTTAAAGGATAGCGTATGAATGGTGTGCCACCATAAAATAGCTATTATTTCTATAACACTGCAATTTCTTCGGATGTAGAGCCAAGTCTCAACTAATTTTATACGAACTAAAGTTGCATGCTCATTGGATGAATTTCCTCAGTTTCTACAATATACAGCAATGCTTGTTGAATGCTATGATGAGGTCCACGTTATAATGGCAGTGGAGAAAGATAGGAGAACAGCGTTGCCTTGCCTCTGCATTAATTAATTTTATTTCTACAATGCCAAAAACAGATTTGGCATCGTTGCCGAGCTATAAATGGATAGTAATACCATAGAAAAACAATAGTGTAAGTAGATATCCCATGGTATAGGGCGTTTATGTCGCAACTTTTACTGTTATCTCAAGCCGATTGCTGTCTATTATTGTCGATTTTTACTGTTTTGTTGGGGTGAGAGTGTATGAACGGCCCAATATGAGAGACTACCAGCGTCATAAAGCTTAACAGGAAAGAACTACGTGGACTATCGCTTGAGATAACAGTAAAAGTTGCGACATAAACGCCCTATACCATGGGATATCTACTTATGCTATTCTTTCTCTTTGGTAATACTTTCTTTGTCGAATGATAGACAAGGATAGCAACATCAAAGTTAATCAAACACTGTCATTATAACGAGGACCTCACTATAGAATATGTATAACATTTTTCTGTATGACGAATTCTCATTTTCCTCATCTTCTTTTCCAACAAATCTTTCAATAATTTAGCCCAGCCCGGGTGTGAATTCCAAATTGCAGTTTTAAATTGCTTCCAAATTCGAAATTACATTTTTAAATTGCCTGTCGATGCAACTAGAATATACATTACATTTTTTTGGACGACGAATTCTATTCCAAGTGAACAAACATTTCAACCAAATTGCACGGAGTCGGCATCAATGTTTAATAAATCTGCAGCTACATTACACTTCATCAAGCGATATGTTTCATTAGTAGTCTATTCATTTGCTGGTACTGTATATTGAGGTCCACGTATAATGGCAGTATTTGATCAACATTGGTGTTGCTATCCTTGTCCATCATTCCACAAAGCGCATATCGCTATCCTTTCTACCTCCACAATGAAAATAAATCTTTGAATAGTTTATAGGAACGCAAAGTTCATATTAAAGAGAACCTTTATCATTAAGGGCCGATTTCCGAGCTCCGGATCTAGCTAAGTTCATGACAGCTGGAGTCAGATATTCATAATTAGGTGTCATACTACCTCTTATGTTTGTACTTATACCATTCTGAGAAGGACCATAGGATTCTGATTTCTTTTGAACATTTATATAGAGTTCCTTTTTGTGTAGTTGAGAAGTTGATATTGTGGTATTATTCATATTGAATGAGAAAGACTAAGAAATTGTCGAAAAAAAACCACAGATTTATTGATACTTAGAAAGACCGGTTTCGGTTATTACACCATTGTCAATCTCTGAGAAACTCAGTTTCTGTGGTTTTTTTGACAATTCTTAGTCTTTCCATCCAATATTTATAAAGATTTGAATTATTCTCAAGGGAGATTAATTTTACTTCCAGCATGATGTTGTTTGCGTTTTCTCCCTGAAAAGTTGAAATATTTCACAGAGAATTTTGCACCTTAACTTGGCTAATTCCAAAATTGATATGACTCCAATCACAAATTTATGGTCAGATATTTGAAAATATTTAAATCTTTATATAAATGTTCCAAAAAAATCAGAATCCTATGGTCCTTCTCAGAATGTTGGAGTCACAGAGTCGTACAAAGCTGGAGTCAGATAATTGGCTTTCCAAAACGGGGCGTAGTCACAGTTTTTATGATAATCTTTATTTTCTCATTTCTATAATATTGACCGAGCGAAGTGAGGTCTAAGATCAAGTCGACGGTTTGGCATTTCTCTTAATGTTTAAATATTTGAATGTTTGAATGTTTGAAGGTTTGAATGTTTGAATGTTTGAATGTTTGAATGTTTGAATGTTGAATGTTTGAATGTTTGAATGTTTGAATGTTTGAATGTTTGAATGTTTGAATGTTTGAATGTTGAATGTTTGAATGTTTAAATGTTTATATGTTTTCATATGTTGCGCATTTACGGCGAAACGCGGTAATAGATTTTCATGAAATTTGACACGTATGTTCCTTTTTTAATTGCGCGTCGACGTATATACAAGGTTTTTGGAAATTTTGCATTTCAAGGATAATATAAAAGGAAAAAGGAGCCTCCTTCATACGCCAATATTGGAGTAAAAATCAGACTATAGAATTATTATTCATCATAATCAGCTGACAAGTGATTACACAGATGTGTGGAGAAGCCAGTCTATTGCTGTATTTCCATAAGGTCTATAGTTTCAATCAGGTAGTACATGTGGATGAGAATACTGCGTGAAGTCTGCTGTTCACAGAACTACTAGTGTAAACGTTTCTCCCTGACGAAATGAAACATTCCTAAATAATTCAAAATAGCTGAAACTTTACACTATTTCTCTTTATTTAATTTTGTGTTCAATTTTCTAGTTTTTCGAAATTTAATTCAAACGTGGACTGTGACTACGCCCCGTTTTGGAAAGCCAATTTTCTGACTCCACTGTCTAAAGTCTAGAACTTAGCTAAATACCGAGCTCGGAAACCGGTCATTAGAGAAATACCACCCAAATATTCAAACATCAATGACCCTCCCTCTTTCAAATTACCATAATCCTTCACAATTCACTTCTCGTTTGAAATACATACAACAAAATAAACCTGAATTCCTCAGTGTAAAATCGCATTTTTGTCGAGTAGAAAGTGATTATCAAATGTATTTTGACGCACCGAAAACATTTCAAAAAACATGTTTGACTGCGAGTGTGTCGGAAGAAAAAACATGTTTCAGTTAAAGCTGAATCGAAATAAAAAAACATGTTTTGAGTTGAGGCTGATTCAAAAGAAAACATGTGTTTTGTATCGCAGTCTGGCGCGTAGGTTTTCTGCTGTCGTTGCAAAAATAACAGAGACGAAAAGCTTTTAGGATTATTAACTTGTCTAAAAACATGACGTCGTAGCTTTTGCTGGAGAAGAACAATAAAGAACATGAAGAACAATGACATTGGCATTCTTTTATTTTGTTTCTAGCTGTCAGAATTTGTTTCAAAGGAGTCAGCTCTGCCATGTGAAATGAATGCTGGTTCTATCAATGAAAACTCGATACCAATGATCTGAAATTGCTGAGCGAGCAATAGGCCTATTCAATCAATAGATGGACTATTTTTACTACAATTTTATCTAGAAACTAGCCGTCATGCTCGCTTCGCTCGCCATATCCGTCCAGCCAGGGGGCTCCGCCCCCTGGACCACCGTCTGGATCGTCCAAGAATGAGATCAGCAGGCTTGCTTCGCTCGCTGCATTTTTTCATTGAGCATTTTTATCAATTACGACGATCCAGTCAGGTGTCCAGACTAAACGTCTGGCTGCTAAACGGATATGGCGAGCGAAGCGAGCCTGACGGCTAGTATATAATATTCCCAGGAATAGCTCTGATTGAAGTAGCAGTGTCCAATCAATTTTCCGCGATAAATGCATTTCAATCTTCAACTTGGTGCCAACCTAACAAAGTCAAATCAACAAACTTAATGCCAACCTGACAAAATATTATTTTAGTTACCAGATGACAACTGTTTCGAAGAGGTACTCTCTAGATTATAGTTCTATATTAACATATGGTATGGCCTTTTTTCAATTATAATTAGAGAATAAGAGAGATACATGCTAAAAGACGACTTTAACCCTTGAAAACCACCCTTAGAGTTGAAATATGCCAAAAGATTTCTTAGTGCGCCTTCAAAGGGCCAACTGAACATACCTACCAAATTTGAACGTTCTTGGTCCGGTATATATATATAATATATATGATTAAATGAAAATCCAAGTAGACCTCTTCTTCTGAATTCCACTCACTTTAATTCCTATTAAAAAAAAATATATTGATTTCTTGATATGAAGAGTAACAGAGACAAAAAGCTACGTTTTTCTCAGAGAGTATAGAAAGTAATGAATTACATTATATCCTCACTGATTCTTCTTCTTCTCTCTCTTCTCTATCTTATATTGTTCTCCTTTCTTTTCTTCTACGACTCACATTCTCATTCCGTGTATTTCTCCTTCTTTATTTTCCTGTCTCCTTCATCGTTTCGTCATCATCTTCTTCCTTTTCCTCTATCTTATTGTGTTATTATTGTTCTTCTTCTCTTCACCTCCTACTGATGTCTCCAGTTTCCTTCTCCTGTCGTCTTCTTCTTCTCCACTGTAGTCGTCTTCATCTCTTCATCTTCTTCTTCTTCTTCTTCGTCTTCTTCTTCTTCTTCTTCTTCTTCGTCTCTTCTTCTTCTTCTTTTCTTCTGCTTTTGTATTCTTCACCTCCACCTTGTCACGTTTTCCTTACCTTATCCTACATAATATTCATTCTCCTTCACCCCATAACTTATACTTTGTAGAGTTGTAGAGGGGCAACTTACAAAGCTGATGATGTATTTAAAGGGCTGAAAACTGACTGAACTGGAAAGTTTTGGAAGGGTTGAAATTTTCCAAAATCGTAGATAGATACATTTCACTTTTCGGGTCGCACAACCGCAATAATTTACTGAGGAGGAGGTTGAGGACGATGAAGATGAGGAGTAGAAAGGTGGAAGAGGAAAATGATGGAGAGCAGAGATGAGGGAGGAGGAGAGAGGAGGAGGTAAAAGGAAAAAGAGAAGGCAGAGAAAAGTTTTTGAGCTTATTGCGGCATCTTGTGAAAGAAAGTTTCTGGCGCTTGCGAATTTGTGTTGATATTAATTATACCCTTTCCCCTGACACTCCAAAATATTCTTCTTCTTTTTCTTTTTCTTCTTCGTCTTCTTCTCCTTCTTCTGCATCTCATCTTCATCTTCATTTTCATCTTCATCTTCATCTTCATCATCATCATCATCATCATCATCATCATCATCATCATCATCCTCATCATTTCTTTTCTTCTTCTTTCTTCTTCTTCTTCTTCTTCATCATCTTCTTCTTCGTTTCGTTTCGTCGTCTTCTTCTTCTTCTTCTTCTTCTTCTTCTTCTCTTCTTCTCTTCTTCTTCTTCTTCTTCTTCTTCTTCCTCTTTTCTTCTTCTTCTTCTTCTTTCTTCCTCTCTTTCTTCCCTTTTTAACACCTTCACCACTAACATTGCTCCTTCTTCTTATCCTCCTTCTTCTTCCACTTCTCCTTCTCTACCTTCCTTTTTCTTCGCTTTCTTCTTCTTCTCCGCTTTTTCTACTCTCACACTGAAGCAGAACTTTGGCCTAATTTGATTCATTGTTCAAGAAGCTAGTGTGTTCACAAGCTGTGAAAGTCTCAAGAATTTCCCATCAATTTACGACACTTATCAATCTATTGTGAACCTACTCCTCTTTCTCTCCCTCTATTCTTCTCCTTCTCCGTTCACCTCCTCCTCATCCTCCTACGCCTCCTCCTCCTCCCTCAGCATCATCATCATCCTCTTCCTTCACATCCTCGTCCTCCTCACCTGACTTCTTGTCTACTCCCTATCCTCCCAGTTGTACCACCTCTTCTTCATCGTCCTCATCTTCCTTCTCCACTGACTACTCTTCTCATTAATCCTTCTCCTCCTCCTTCTTACCTCCTCGTCCTCCTCCTCATCTAATCCTCCTCCTCCTCATCCTCCTCCTCCTCCTCCTCCTCCTCCTCCTCTCCTCACCCTCCTCTACCTCCTCCTCACCTCACACTACCGCCTCACCAACAATGTGATAAGAATTTCGCTGCAGATTCCAACAATAATCGTAATGATGATGATGATGATGATGATGATGATGATAATGGTTCATTCTGGCTTTCTACATCTACACAGATGTGATGAATGTTTCCGGTGATTTTATTATTATTGGAATGTTTCCATTACATGACTCATAGGATGATGGCTACATTCAAACCATATTGCCTTGAATAATTGGGAAATAAGTGAGATTTATCATACTTTCAGCATTGGTTACACGGGATGTATTGATGTTTTCTCTTGAGTTTTTTATGAGTTATTCATTGATGTTATTTATGACAGTTCAAACTGAGTATCACTAGGATCCTAGCATCGAGAAACAATAGCATAAGTAGATATCCCATGGTATAGGCGTTTATGTCGCAACTTTACTGTTATCCCAAGCAGATATTGTTGATTTTTACTGTTTTGACCGGGTAAGAGTGTATGAACAGCACATATGAGAGACTACAAGCGTCATAAAGCTTCACGGGAAAGAACTACGTGGACTATCAGCTTGAGAAACAGTAAAAGTTGCGACATAAACGCCCTATGCCATGGGATATCTACTTATGCTATCGTTTCTCTATGGTCCTAGTGATTTTATCTCATAAAAACATTGCAAGCAATCTCAGAAATACATTAATGTCAATAGAAAAATTCTGAAAACTCTAAAATTTAGGCTCAACCCACACTTACGCGACTCAGGTCAGGTCGAGAAGAAACTCGACTCTAGTGGAGAGGCATGTGTTTCCAAATGGTGACACTCAGACAGTCGATTCTAGTCTCCGCGACGTCACCATTTGAAAACACATGCTGCGTCGAGAAGAGACTAGACTCTATAGTGAGGTCCCATTAATGGCAGTGTGATAAACGAGAATCATTTATGTTATTCATAAGAACTGCT
>NC_052516.1:12229148-12255790 GCF_014356525.2 Nilaparvata lugens
TTTATACAGCAAAACGTTTAAGACTATAAACCACTTAACATTCCCATCATGGCGTGCCGCATGTTCCCTAATTATATCGAAAACTTGACGTTTCGAGCTCTCAAGCACGTTGGTGATGCGATATCCTCTCATCATGGGGTGATGCATACAGGTAGTATTGAAGGCGTGCTACTCAACAAATATTGTATTAAGGCTATACTAAGAATTCATCAAATGAATAGAGGCATTTTTGTAGAAGAATGGCTTGATAGATCTTTTAAAATTCTTTGATTTCTAGATGCGTAGTCTCTAGAGGACGTTTATTAACAGTACCCTTCAAATGCAATCATCTTAAAATGCAAACAAAAAAACAAATCATCATGAATTAAGCGAATTAATGCTAATTTATTTTATTACTAGCAGGTAACACGTGCTCCGCAAGGGTCTAATTTTAACTTGACAAACTGAAAACTTGACCTACTGGAATCTTGAAGAATTAAAATAGGCCTATATCCATCATCGGTAAGACACTACTGAAGTTATATGAGATATTTATCAACAAATAAATCATTCCACCCCACCAATAAGCAATGAAGCTGCTAAACCCCCAATCAATACAAACCCTCTACTCCGGATGGTTGAACAGCGAGGGTGCTTCCATACCAGGAGACCCTTGTCTCTTTGTATACGTTCCTTCTCTTTCGCCTCTCTTTTTCTCACACTTTATACCACACTTTCCCTCTTATAATTCTATGCCTTTCTCTGTTCCACAAAACATTATTATTATTGCAAAATTTCAATTTTATTCCACACTTTCTATCTATAATTCAATGCCTTTCTCTGTTCCACAAAACATTATTATTATTGCAAAATTTCAAGTTAATCAGTTGAGTATTTGAGACTGATGATGCGTCATTCATGAATTTCCATCCATCCCCTACGTGTATAAGTCAATTCTTTCCTTTACTATAGTATAAATATATCTTGTACTAGTGATTTTTCAGTCTTCTTACCCCCTATTATGCGTGATAATTTAATTCTAAAGGTGCGTACAGATATACGCGCCGCGAACATGGAAATCCACTTTTAATCAGCCGACTATATCTGTATTTTTACAGAAACAGTAAGATACAGATATAAAAATCTTGCATCAGCTGATTAATAGTGAATGCTCATGTTCGCGGCGCATATATCTGTACGCACCTTTATAGAGGGATATTTTGCTTTGTTGCACAAGTTGGTAGCCCTACTCAATCGTATAAACACAGCAGTGTGAGTCGTATGTGGATTAAGCGTCTTATTACAGAATGTCTTGTCATGGAACATGAATAATATTGAGAAGAGTTGAGCGTGTATAATTTCAATATTGGTGGATACTTCAAGCATATTCTTTTATAATCTTCTAAACTAAAAACTGAATGATAAAATATTGTCTTTTTTGTGAAGTTGAGAATTGATATTTATTTATTTATTTGTTGATATATTACAAATCATATGCATATGATCGGGATAGAACGACAGGCATAGCCCAAAACTATTCTGTTCCCGAAATTTTGATAAATAATAATAAAATGTCCGAAAAAATAGGTTAGTTTTTACTGAGGAAAGTTAAAGTTCAAAGTTCTGTCAAATTATATATGAGCTGGAAATTTGAATTTAGAATGATTAAAATACCAAATTATAGTCAATATTGCACTTAATATCACCGCACTTTGAATAAATTAGTTATTTCAAAAAAAATTGAGCCAAAAATATACACACAACTTTCCACTAGGCACAGCTGTTGTTATATATTGTGGTAATTATTCCTATTGAATGAAAAAGACAAAGAAATTGTCAAAAACCACAAATTTATTGATATAGAAAGACCGGTTTCGGTTATTCACCATTGTCAATCTCTGATAAACTGTCATAACTTTATTACCAGTAAAGTATATTGGCTAAACTCTTTTCAGAGATTGACAATGGTGTAATAACCGAAACGGTCTTTCCAAGTATCAATAAATCTGTAGTTTTTGAAAATTTCTTAGTCTTTTTCATTCATAAAACATTGTATTTATTTTGCTTACCTGAAGCATCGATCCCCTAGCAATACAACTGCGGCTGCTCTGATAAGGCATCATATTATGCAATCTTCTTCAGCTGTGACGTCACACAATACGGCTTCAGCACCCACCCCGCCTTCGAATTCAGAAGCTTCTACCTAGATCAAAAACAGCACAAAAATTTAAAAATTCTCAGTAAACTGTAAACAGATAATTATTTCAAACGAAAATCCCAATTAAATGCTGTAATTCACCCCGAAGACTTCTGCTACTACAAATATGACAACAGGGTAAACAGCTAGATGGAAATTCAATGAGCGCTACTATTCAAAAATTATTTGTCAGCCCGGGAACAAATGGGATTTGAACAACTGCAACTTCTAATTTATTTCCATCTGTATACAATATTTACTAAATCTAAAAAATTTAAAGTTGTATATTCTAATAGAATTGTTTGTAAATACACATAAAATAAACCCATGTATCAGCATAACCATAGGAAAAATAGCATAAGAAGATATCCCATGGTATAAGGCGTTTATGTACTGAATTTCACTGTCAACTCAGCCCTTAGTCCTTCTCAAAACTTATTTTTTGATTGGTTCTCGTAGAATTTAATCATGATTAAAATTAAACAGACTCTTGTGCAACCGGACCTAATAGTTTTAAATAGATTCAAATGAATTCTCTGTTCATGGGCCTAAAAGTTTCAACATATAGGATTAGATTAGATTCAATTTCTTTATTTGCGTATGTTCCATTAGGAAAGATACCATAAGAAGATATGCCATGGTATAGGGCGTTTATGTTTCAAATGTCCTGTTAACTGAAGCCGATAGTCCTAGTATTTGTTTTTGGTGAAGCTATGTGACGCTGGTAGTCTCTCATACTGTGCCGTTATTACACTCCCAACAATATAATATCTGAAAATGATATTCAATATTATTAATTTTAATTAATTTCAACTTCAATTTGAATGATAAAAACATGCCTTGTAAATGAAATAAAAATAGGATGATACTACAAAAAAAAAAGGTTCAACTCACACTACCTCGATTCAAATCGTACGACTCCAGTCTCTCGACCTAACGACTTTCTTGTTCATTATCACTACTTCAGTTCCATGCTACTCCATTTCTAACCTCAAATTTTAATAAAATTATTATGAATATTATGTCTTATCTAATTCTTATTATTGTCTTATCTTTAAGATGAACAAATTAGAAGAACAATAAATATAAATGTTTCCAATCTGTGCTTTAAACCATGACGATGTAACTTCAAAGTTCAAATTCTATCCTCACTTCATCAAAAATACACGGTACTACGCAACTCAAGTCGAGGCTCGACCAGCATGTCGTGTCGACGCTCGCTCAGTCTCACAGTCGTGAGGTCGCGGGAGACTGGAATCATAGAGAAAAAATAGCATAAGTAGATATCCATGGTATAGGGCGTTTATGTCGTAACTTTTACTGTTATCTCAAGCCAGCTGTGTGACGCTGGTAGTCTCTCATATGTGCCGTTCATACACTCTCACCCGGCCAAAACAATAAAATCGACAATAATCGGCTTCAGATAACAATAAAAGTTACGACATAAACGCCCTATACCATGGGATATCTAACTACGCTATTGTTTCTCTATGCTAGAATCGACTGGTGTGAGTGTCACCATTTAAAAACACATGCTGCGTCGAGGAGAGACTAGAGTCGCTGTCTCTTCTCGACTTGAGTCGCGTAAGTGAGTTGGGCCATAATGGATAGTAGTCGACAGTAATCGGCTTGAATAAACAAAAACATCGGCTTGATTTGGAACATAAACGACCTACACCATGGGTTTCTTCTTATGCTGAAATTTCTCTATGATATCATCAAATCTACTCTATATTTTCAACTTTGTTTCTCTTTATTTACCTGATGCACCATATTCCGGGGCCGCACCAGTGGCGATATCTGACGGTGCAGATCGGCACTAGCCAGCTGTTCGATGGGCGACAGAGGAGTCAGCTGATTGAAAGTGGTCGTCAGCTGATGAAGGAGGTCGTCAGCTGATTGGTGTATTCAGTAGCGGTCGACGACCACGATGCAAGAAGCGTAGAGTGGCGTAGCCCTGTGCGTCCTGTTGGCTTAGACGGGCGCCTAGATCATAGAGAGCTACATTAGTTTGTGCTATTTATTAGTGAGAATTAAATTAATGAATGACTAGAAAATGGCATGAATGTTTAAACATGTGATAAAATAATTCTATAGTCAGATTCTTACTCTAATATTGGCTTATGAAGGAGGCTTCTTTTCCTTTTATATTATCCTTGAAATGAAAAATTTCCAAAACCTTGTATATAAGTCGACGCGCAATTAAAAAGGAACATACCTGTCAAATTTCATGAAAATCTATTACCGCGTTTCGCCGTAAATGCGCACATTTAAACATTAAGAGAAATGCCAAACCGTCGACTTTAATCTTAGACCTCACTTTGCTCGGTCAATGATGATTTTATAAGTGTTCTATGTGCCCTCCTTTTGATGGCACAAGGATGTACGCCATTTCCTCAACACCAACTTGCCTCAACGTTGGATAGGGCGCACAGGACCGCAAGACTTGGCTATGCATTCCTGGCCTCCACGGTCCCCTCACATAACACCGTATGATTTTTTCCTATGGATAAGTAAAAGATCGTGTTTAATGTTCCTCCCTTAGCACTTGATATTGAGGAGCTAAGAACCAGGGTAACTGATGCAGTAGCTACAGTCCGAGAAGACAGACATCTGCCAACAGTGTGGGATGAATTTGGCTGCCGTCTAGATGTCGTCCGAGCCTCAAAAGGAGGGCACATAGAACACTCCTATAATACATCATCATAAACTTGATACTTCTGTGAGTAAATTTGATGTAAAATTAGTTTGTGAGAACCACTTAAAAAAAATAACTGTTTAAAATTGGGTCATTCTTATCGAAACACCAGGTACAAGAAAAAGAATTCCAAAAGCTGTCATGAAATATAGATAAACGCTTGCAAGTTGAAATCTACATATCTACCGTTCTGTTCCTACTCAGAGTTTGTTTTTTGGATCCCTCTGTAGATTAAATACGAAAAATTATTGGAATATTTGGAAGACAAAATTTGACAAATCAACTTACTCTTGTGAGACGAAACACTGTTAGTAACGCTGGTACGGCGCGATCTTGGATTGGTGACCGCTGGGTATTTGATAGTAGTCAGCGAGCCAGAGCTTGGTATAGGGCTCAGCGTTTGTATACGATCCCTGCAATAGCAACATCCAGTATACTCTGATGAGAAAATAAAATTATCATTCATTCATTCATTTATACAATATGTACATTGTCAAAATGATAGGGAGAGGAAAAATAAGGTAACCTAACAAAATGTAACCTATATATCTCTAACAAAAGCTATCTATAATATTTGTAAACTTTCATAACATCTATGAGTTTAGAATTGAGATTACTTTGATGAGGAAATATAATCATGATAATATTATTGGAACCAATTCTTGATAGTTGAATATTAATTTATAATAATTACTATTAAACTAAAATCCAAATTAAATGCTGTAAATCACCCCGAAGACCTCTTCTACTGCAAATATTGACAACAGGCTAAACAGCTAGATGGAAATTCGATGAGCGCTACTATTCAAAAATTATTTGTCAGCCCGGAATATTTGCAGTAGCAGAAGTCTTCGGAGTGATTTGCAGCATTTAATTTGAATTATTGTTTAATAATAATTATTAATTCATTAGCATTTGAATAGATGCAATATCTTAATAGAAGATAATATAATTTATTTTTAAAAATACTATTTTATTGAATGAAAAAGACTAAGAATTTGTCAAAAAACAACAGATTTATTGATACTTAGAAAGATCGATTTCGGTTATTACACCATTGTCAATCTCTGATAAACAGAATTTAAGCAGAATTAAATCTGCTGCTCTTGTATTTAGTTTTAGTTTATCAGAGATTGACAATGGTGTAATAACCGAAACCGGTCTTTCTAAGTATCAATGAATCTGTGTTTTTTGACAATTTCTTAGTCTTTTTTCATTCAATATGAATAATTACCACAATATCAACTTCTCAACTACAAAAAGTGAATACTATTTTATTTGTTAACTCCATTTTTATAAATTTTATAATGATTAATAAGTGTGGAGGTGACAAATTAAATAATGTTTTTTAAATTATGTGTTCCACAACATCCTCTATTGATGTTTCCTCTATTTCAGTGCCTTGGATGTTTGCCTCTTAGATATATGTATGTGTTTAAGGTCCTGTATATGTTCTTTGTAATGTCTGGAAACGGTGGTCATACGTTGCTCAGGGATGTTCCCAGCTATCAAACTAGGAGAGTGACAGCTGATTTACTGAGACTTCCCAAATCGTATACCACTTGTTTCCAGAAATCGTTTGTATTTCTTGGCCCCAAGTTTTTTAATAACATCCCAATTGAAATCAAGAGGCTTCAAAATCAACTTGTTTTCAAAAAAGAATTCTTAGATGGCTCAGAGGTCTTATGCCTGACCATTTAGAATCCTTATTCAATGTTATTTCGTAGTTAAAATGTAATTTTGGTGGCTGGCAATAAGCTTAGTAAGATGAGCTGTTTTTGGAAAGTGTGCAAGGTGTGTGAATGTGAGAGTGAATGGTTGCTAGTCTTTTCTTTCTCTTTTCTTTTTCTTCCTCCTTTATTCATGCATTTGAAATTAGTTGAAGTGATATTCATTCCTGCTTGCAAACGTGGAGTATTGTATACTTCCAGCAGGTAGTATTTTTTATTCCGATTCACAAATTTACCGTATATCTAATAAAACATACCAGTATTTATTTTATTAATCTTCCATTAATTATTTTTTATCTTACTGAGCTGAGTGTTTTGTTTTTCTTATTGATTATGAATGTGAATATTGTGAGTTTGAATTTGAATTTGAATTTTTGAACATCAATATATATTATAATAATTATAAATCAATATATATCCAACAAAAACTGTTATTGATTTATACTATCTAGAAGTTCAACAAAATCAAATAGATACAAAAATATCATTGTAACCTTTGTAATGACGTTAATATTATTCATAATTAAAAAAAAAAATACTATAATAAATACTCACGCCACATTGTATTTGCCATATTGCTGTACGGAATCAGTGGAGCTACCAGAGCTTATATCACAGCTACTGGGTCGGTTCTTCCGCAGACCTTCTATAGTCAAGTTTGCCCTGAAAATACACAATATAATAAAAAACATACATCTTCTTCATACATTTTAAGAAGATAAGTAATAAAATAGTTTGAATAAACTTCTGGTATATTTCCAAAGGACTGTAAAATCAATCTCTGGCTAATACAATTTTCAAACTCCAAATGGATGCAATAAAACTGTTTGAGATTAGGCTTTGAACTCAACGAATATAATTTTTTCCTACATTTACGTTGAAAAGTGGCCATTGCTGCACTGATTACAGAACGCAAAGAATCACTTTTCCGCTCTAGTGCGGGAAAAATTTTTCTGCACTCCAGATTTGCAACATGGCAACGCAAAATACTTAGTAGGTTATATGGAGCAACAGTGCAGCAAATCAAAATGAAGTTGGTAACAGTGACTGCTGTGGCTGCTATAGTGAGCAGAGGTGCAACCAAGCACAACGCGCTAATTATTATTCATTATATATTATAACCAACGACAACGAGGACTTTAGGATTTTAGGATTAAGGTTTTTATCAATAATAAAATTACACAGAGAAACATTTGATGCATTTCAGGCAATTTTACCCATAATTACCCACTTTTCATATTCAATGGTAACTGTAGGAAAAACTTAATGTGAAATACGTGCGCAAAGTTCCTCTGCTGCACTCAAGAAACCATTCCGCCCTTGCCTACGGCTCGGGCGTAAACGTTTCTTTCGGTGCAGCAAACTGACACTTTGCGCACTAGTTGCACAAATAACTATTTGCAACTTTGAGCGCTCATAGAAAGTTTAGAAACATAAAAAATGAAACAAATTGAATGAACCTTATTGTATTTTTTTCTCTTTCCAACCATATTATTGTAATTCGATTTTGACTGATTGTTTTCTAGATATTTACGTTTAAAAAAAAAAGAAATCAAAAAATTGTTATATCTCGAAAACTAAGATCAATAGGCTACAATAAAATGTTACTATAGTGAGGTCCACGTTATGATGGCAGTGGAGAAAGATAGGAGAACAAAGTTGCCGAGCCTCTGTTTTGTTAATGCCTTCTATAGACGGTAGCTGATACAGGTTTATTGATGTAATATTAACGGTTCATATTCTTTTAAAATAATCAATTATATTTTCAATCATTTCATAGTACATTCTCATAATTAAGTTGAAATACTTTGTTACTTATCAATTCTACATTGTTGACAGACGATCTGGCGACAGAGCAAAGCAAGAAAGAGATAGGGCTATCCGCTTTGTTGAATGATAGGCAAGGATAGCAGTACCATTGCCAATCAACACTGTCATTATAACGTGGACCACACTATAGATATTTGTTGTTGCAAATTTCATGTGGAATCGAAGGTCGTAGACTGTTACAGCTGCATACTCATAATTATAGTTAATACAATTGTTACACCTACAAAAGATAGCGCTATCTGCATAGTTGAATGATAGACAAGGATAGCAACACCATTGCCAATCAGCTACTGCCATTATAACGTGGACCTAACTTCACTCACCTGGAATCAGCACTGGGACACTCCTCATCAGCCTTGCTCTCACTATAACTACGTATATGCTGATACCCAGGCATCAGTCTATCACTAGTGCCTCTAGCTGGCAAGGTGGCCGCCCTACGCTGTCGCATCAGCTGGCCATCAGCTGCAGTCAGCTGGGATCAGCTGATCCAGCCATCAGCTGATCGTCGCTGTCCAGCGGCAGGTAGAAGTGACCCCTGCCTAGAGTGCCAGTGTTGGGATCAGCTGATTGGTCAAGGCTCGAGCTGTCTTGACTTGTGTCCTGTAGGGAAGAGAAAGAGACAAATTATTATTAGAATATTTGGAACAAGATCAATCAGATAAGTTTCCTTCATTAAGCTGAGTACAGACTTGAGCACCACCATCACGCGCATTTCACTTTTCATCAGCTGGTTATATTTGTATTTGTACAGAAACAGCAAGGCCCGCCGCAAAGTAGACCCACGCTAATCCACGAAAATCAACCCACCCCGTGAGATGTTTTGTAAACCATTGCTAGGCTTCTCCAGACATCTGTGTAATACATGCACTGAATAACCCACTGTCAGCTGATTGATCTTTATCTATATATATAAATGCGAAATGGCACTCACTCACTGACTGACTGACTGACTGACTCACTCACTCACTCACTCGCATAACTAAAAATCTACCGGACCAAAAACGTTCAAATTTGTTAGGTATGTTCAGTTGGCCCTTTAGAGGCGCACTAAGAAATCTTTTGGCAATATTTAACTCTAAGGGTTGTTTTTAAGGGTTTGAAGTTCGTCTTTTAGCATGTATATTCTTCTTCTCCCAATCTCTTAATTATAATTGAAATTTCCATATCATATGTTACTATAGAACTATAATCTAGATAGAGTACCTCTTCGAAACAGTTGTTAACTGGCAACTAAATTAATATTTTGTCAGGTTGGCATTAAGTTGAGTTGACTTTGTTAGGTTTGCACCAAGTTGAAGATTTAAATGCATTTATCGCGGAAAAATTGACTATGCACTGCTACTTCAATCCTGGGAATATTATATTACTAGCCGTCAGGCTCGCTTCGCTCGCCATATCCGTTTAGCCAGACGTTTAGTCTGGACCCCCGACTGGATTGTCCAAAAATATGATAAAAATGCTCAAATGGAAAATTCAGGCGAGCGAAGCGAGCCTGCTGATCTCATTTTGGACGATCCAGTCGGGGGTCCAGGGGCGGAGCCCCTGGCTAGACGGATACGGCGAGCGAAGCGAGGCTGACGGCTAGTTATGAATAATTCTATAGCAATGGTTAACAAAACATCCCACGGCGTGGGTTGCTTTTCGTGGATTAGTGTGGGTCTACTTTGCGGCGGGCCTTACTGTTCTGTACAAATACAAATATAACCAGCTTATGAAAAGTGAAATGTGCGTGACGGGGGCGCTCAAGTCTGTACGCAGCTTTATTTATATATAAAAATATTTTAGCTGATACACTGATTCATAATAAATAGCAATATAAATAATTTAGGCTCGATTTCACAAAAACAAGCCTAGACCAGGTGAATCTAGTCTGATTATTTTGAATTGGTTTCGTCATATGAATTTCCCAATAACCTGAAGATATGAATACAGTTTGGAATTGAGTATAAAACGTATAATTTCATGATATAATGCCGTACAATAATATTACTAATGAGATGAACAGAACTGTAGACGAGAAAACAAATGAAACATCTGACAAAGAGAAACGAAGATGGAGACGACATGAAAGAAACAAGAATTGATTGTAGATGAAAGAAAAGGAGATGGAGAAGACTTAGGCCCGGTTGCACAAAAGCCGGTTAAATTTTAATCGTGATTAATTCCACAAGAACCAATCAGGGATGGCGTTTTTGAAAAGACGGCTTCTCTGATTGGTTCTCGTGGAATTAATCACGGTTAAAATTTAACCGGCTTTTGTGCAACCGGCACTTAGGATTGAAATAGAGAAGAAACATCTCTGTAATAATTTTGACATAATTGGAAAAGGGGATGATCGGGAGAAGAAGAAGAAGTAGTAGAAAGATGAGTAGAATAGAATAGAATGACTGCCTTTATTTTTGAGCTAGGAGGGCGAAGTAGGGGCGCAGTCGGCCTCTCTTACACTAAACGAGTAAAGAGGAGAAGAAGAGTTGATAGACTGACCTGTTCTTCATCATCATTGACGACCACATCTTCCAGCAGATCCAACTTGACCAGGACAGGCCATCTCTCGTGTCGATTATGTCTGGTAGTATGCCAACCTCCTTCTTCCCTCAATGCGCATGCGCCGTCCTCGCTGCAAAAATATTGGTATACTTATCATGAATAAATAAACTATTTGCTACCAGAAACATAAAAAATGTCACAAAAAAGTCAAACACAACATCTAGTATTTAATTTAAAAACATAGTACAATGTCATAGCAACGTCAAATAATATAATGACATCTAGTCAATCAATATAAAATATAATCTTCATGTTCTACAAAATGATACAGAATCATCTCAACTTGATACACAACACGAAAATTTGATGAAAAACTCCCATCTTCGAATGAGTTCTACAAACCATGGGATATCTTCTTATGCAACCTTTTCTCTATGCTATCACTACACATGATACAGTATCAATACAATATGGTACAGAATCATCTCAACTCGATACACAGCACCATAATCTGATACAAAACTTTCAAACTCTGAATGAATTCTACAAACCATAGGATATCTTCTTAGGCAACCTTTTCTCTATCTATGCTATCACCACACATGATACAGTATCAACACAATATGGTACAGAATCATCTCAACTTGATACACAGCACCATAATTTGATACAAAACTACCAAACTTTGAATGAAACAAACCATGGGATATCTTCTTATGCAACCTTTTCTCTTTGCTATGACCACACATGAAACAGTATCAACACAATATGGTACAGAATCACCTCAACTTGATACACACAGCACCATAATTTGATACAAAACTACCAAACTTTGAATGAATTCTGAATCCCAATGTACAGTACTGATACAGTATCAACACAATATGAACATTATCATCTCAACTTGATACACAGCACCATAATTTGATACAAAACTACCAAACCAAATTCCGTGCAGAGGAAACGCATGTTTTTTGAACCTCTAGTACACGGTGACGGGAGGGGTATTGACCTGCCTGGGCAGAGAAACGAATGTTTTTTGAACCTGTACACGTGACGGGAGGGGTATTGACCTGCCTGGGCAGAGGAACGCATGTTTTTTGAACCTCTAGTACACGGTGACGGGAGGGGTATTGACCTGCCTGGGCAGAGGAAACGCATGTTTTTCGAACAGCTAGTACTCGGCGACGGGAGGGTTATTGTCCTGGAACAAATGTTGGCAGACGGCCCATACTATGCCATTTTAGTCGCTATAGAGGGTTGGAATGTTCGCTGCCGAGCAGTTTTTTTAGATTCAATTAATCTGTAGTCACAGAGCAACGTCTTTTCCGTCAATATTTTCGAGTTGGACGTCGAGGTGCAGTGCCTGATCAAAATACTGTACTCCGATGGGGTGCAGCGTTTAGAAGTAGAGTAACCGTCCACTGGAACCGTATTCAACCGATCCGTTGGATCAGACGAATCTGCCGGCCGTTAATTCGGACGAACACGGTCGTCCATTGGAACCATTTACTTCAGTCAAGTTCAGTAGTTGGCTAAACTATTAAATATTGAATTAACTACTATCATAGCCACGTAAGTTTTTCATAAACAATGTTCATATTGAGATTTTGAAAATTGAATAAACAAATATCCACTAAATTTATTATTCATTACAATCTCACCTTCAGGTCCTATTTGTTCAGTAATCTTTGTCTACAGATTCCTTTGAACATCACGACGATGATATCTTTTGTCTCGCATATCCCACAATGGAACATGCTCTTGAACCAAACTTATCAACTTTTCATTGTCCATAGTTACAACTTTATAAAACAGAACAACTTCAAAAAACCAAAACAAACAAGACTGTGAAATAGTTTTAGGTTAGGATGATGTTGTCTCAGCTCGACTTCGGCCGGATAGAGCCGGAAAATCCCATTCGATTCGGATCGGCCGGAGACAGCCGTGCACGGACGTAAGAACCTGTTACAATGGATGAGCATCTATAGTTTTCTTTGTTGAGAGATCGTTCGGACGAGTTCGGTAGTTTTCGGCCGATGCTAGTTCGGACGAAATCGGTTCCAGTGGACGGCCGACCGTACTGGTTCTGTAGGTGCGTACAGATTTACACACCGCGAACATGAGCAATTCACTTTTAATCAGCTGATGCCAAGCTTTTTATATCTGTATCTTACCGTTTCTGTACAAATACAGATATAATCAGCTGATGAAAAGTGTATTGCTGGTGTTCGCGGCACGTATATCTGTACGCACCTTGTGATGGAAAGAAACCACCTGGTCTTCCCCGTTCAGTACGTACTCCGGAAAATGTGGATCGAGTCAGAATATTGACGGAAAAGACGTTGCACTGTGACTATAGATTCATGTTTCTAAAAAAAACTGCACGATAGCGAACACGCTCCATAGCGACTAAGTGAATGATTATATTTATTTATTCATGGATACAATATTACAAATCATATAAAATAATATGATTGTGTAGGAACAACAGACTTATCCAAATAGGTTATCCAAAAAACTAAAATATGTTATATGATCTCCAAAAAACTAGATTCAAGGTCATTAATTCGCTGATGACACAACAATTGAAGTCGAGGGCTCAAAAAGGGCCCTTGATTCAATTAGTCTTGATTTGAAGACTAGTCAATCATGTAGTCTTGATTCAAATCAAGACTCAAACGGCAATTTCATACTTGAATCACTTGCTCAATGAGAATCACCTTGAACTAAATACCAACAAAACAAAAATTCTTCAATTTACAGCATCCCGTCGCACTCTAAACAATAATATACCTACCGTAGACCTATCAGGCTACAATCAGTCAAAAGTGACGAGGTTTCTCGGGGTCGAGATGCAGGATGACTTGAAATGGGGTGATCAGGTGCAGCGTCTCTTGCATAGGATATCTGCTATTCTGTTCTCGCTGAGGTGTGTGAGGGGAGCAGTAGGGTGTAATTCCCTGCTTGCTCATGGCTATCTCATGTCTGTCATTCGTTACAGTTTGATATTCTGGGCTGGCTATGACACACACCTTGGGGTGATTTTCAGGAGGCAGAAAAGAGCTCTGAAAATAATCCTTAACCTTAGTGCCGAACATCCTATAGGCCTTATTTTGTGAGAGAGAGTATATAACTTGGTCAGCCATGTACTTTCTGGAGATCATCACGTACGTTAGTGAAAATTGGAGGGCATTCTCATCCGTTTTACTTGATCATCCCTACAATACGAGGGTGGTGACTCAATCCTCGGTTCCCGGCACATAGACTGACCCTTCTGGAGAGAGGCCCACACTATTGCGCAATAAAATTTATGAATGGACCCCCCATAATTTTAAAGATTTTTCCAATTTTTCATAGATGACCGAAGGATAGGGAAGTTCTTTTAAAAAGAGCACCATACACAGTGGATGAATGTGTGGATGTCTTGAGGGAAGAAAAAATTACATATCATAGAATTATTACAAAATAAAATTTTCTTTAAATCAACTGAAATTAATCGATTCCTCCCACGGGGTGCGCCTAGAGGCAGTGTGTTTTCTTTGACGTCTCCTCCTTGCACTATTATTGTTTATTATTGATTGTGACGATTCAATGTTGCGAAGCTTGTCTTTTATATGCAAATACTCAAATAATGAAATTTGATTGCTTTATTGATTGATTTGGCATAGTATGGGCCGTCTGCCAACATTTGTTCAAGGTCAATACCCCTTCCGTCGCCGAGTACTAGCTGTTCGAAAAACATGCGTTTCCTCTGCACCACTCTGTATAATCAAGATATGATAATCTTCTTATGCTATCTTTTCTCTATTACTATACTAACCTAGTGGCCATCATACTGAGTGCATACAAGCAGTGGCCCTGACAGAGTAGACCCCTCCACAGCTGCAGTGACCAATCGCAGGATGGCTTGCGTAATGCCTTGGGCGCACACCCATCTCACACCCACAGGCCACGAGGCTACAGCACCCAATGCCCACAACGCTGCCTTCAGCTCAAGCACCGCTCGCTCGGTACACGTGTTGGATTGGTGGACTATCGTTTAGACACAAAATTACACAACAGTCATTACTAACAGTTAGGCTCACTCACAATTACGCGACTCAGGTCGAGAAGAGACTGGACTCTAGTTGAGAGCATGTGTTTCTAAATGGTGACACTCAGACCAGTCGATTCTAGTCTCCGCGACGTCCACCTTTTCAAAACCATGCTCTCCACTAGAGTCCAGTCTCTTCTCGACCTGAGTCGCGCAAGTGTGAGTTTAGCCTTAGATTCTCAAGTCAACTAGAGATTGATAATTGTGTAACAATCGAACTATAGTGAGTGTCACGTTGTAATGACAGTGGAGAAAGATATGAGAACAGCGTTGCCGATTATCTGCCTTGCCACTGCCTTCTGTAGAGGATAGCTGATACCGGTATATCTGATGTTATATTAACCTTTCATTCTTGTTTAAAATGATCAATTACATTTTATTCCTCATAAAATGTACTTTAAATGATAAAATAATACATTTCCATAATTGAGATTGATATTTTGTTGATCAATTATATTTCTACATTGTTGAAAACCGATCAGACAACAATGTAGAGCTAGAGAAGATAGCGCTATCTGCTTAGTCGAATGATAGACAAGATAGTAACAACAACGTCAATCAAGTACTGCCATTAAACGTGGACCTCACTATAGTAGCTCAAATTGTTTATTTGATCCGTGGTTTTGACAGTATTTAGTCGTTTTGATCCAATATGGATATCCACCACAACAGCACAAAGTTAACATGGACTTAAATAATGTCAACATATTATCACATTCTGAGCAAAAACATCAATATAACATAAAGCCTGGTTTTCATTAGTAGAGTTAGTGGTAGAGTTCCCTGGCAAGTACTACTATCTTGTGAACTCCCAATGGAAACGTTGATGGTAGAGTACTAGTTTTTAGTAGAGTAGAGTGGATAGCACCGTGGGATAGTACTCTACCACTTGCCTTCCCCCCACCGCTTCTCACTCTACTCTACCACTACTATGCTAATGAAAACAGTCTCGAGCTAGAAGAGAGTCTTGCCGTAGTTTAAGGCATAGTATTAATTAAGTCAAGTTTGAGAAGTATGGTGTTTATGAAATGTATTAATTTATTATGTGTGAATAGTGTTCAAGTGTTAAATTATTAAAAGTATTGACTTTATAATTTATACTTTTGATTATAAAATTATGTATTTTCTTTTATTTTTGAATGTATTTTTTATGGCAAATAAATGATTTTATTTGACATTTTAAGGTTAGTTCTGTTCACAAGACAACACACTTTACCTACTATTCTCAATTGTAGTGAAAGCAGTTACTCGACCAAGGAAGTAGAGTAGAGTTAGTATGCCAGTTATTACTCGACCACTAACTCTACTAGTGAAAACCAGGCTTATGTAACTTACAAAATTGGTATGTAAAGACTGGATATGGAGAAAATCAATCAACATAGATTGAAAATTCAATAATTCTAATACAAATTCAACAATTCTCACCTCTACCATCCTCTTCACGTGTTCATCCTCAATCACTCTTGAACCGGCCTCATGTTGCACCAACTGTCCATACAGATGCGCCGGCACAAAAACATCCCCCGACTCCTCTTAACTCCGGACACCCTCCACAATACGTGCCGTCCTCATTCCGTTCATGCAGAGTCAGCGAATCACACAGCCCCCTCCACCACCACGCACACTACTCAAATTCATCTCCTCACCCCAATACTCCAGCTGTCTCCTCACGAAACCATCCCCCAAACCCCTCACGAACCCCTCAGGGGTTGACAACAGCCTCACCCCCACTAACAACCCTGAATCACTCAAGGTTTCTAAATGGACGGGGTACATCTTCACCACAGATCTCAGATACTCTACACAATCGCAGGCCTCATCTAAAGCTTCCAAGGCAACATTACTGATAGCTCGATCAGTGTCACTCACTTTCTCAATCAATCCCACAATCACCCAATCAATCATTGATTGACAGGCCTGCATCGGAGTCCTCAACATGACGTGCAACATTTTTGTCGCATACTTCTAAAACCGACAACGTCCGATTTCAACACAGTGTCCATTATTTTCCTCGCGAAGCCCGGTTCGGTGTAATCCAAGGTTGACACAATCAACTTCACGTAACAATCCAGGTTTATACAGGTTATCAGTTCTAACAACAGGTTAAAAACTCCGGTCTTCTCTAGAACACTACGACCAGTTTCACATCTACTCAAATGTCCTACATACAAAAAGTAGTCCGAACATAATGTCCCACTAACGTTTTGTGGACTCAGTAGACAACTGTGGGGGGCTGATTTGACCTGACAGATTTCTGTAGATATATTACCAAACAACTCCAACAAAATCTTCTCACATTCAGTGTCTTTAACACTGGAAACAACCAGACAATCCAAGAAATCTAAGGCAGTCATGGTGTATATGTGGCGATTCTCCTATCACTTCCTACATCAATCCTCATCAGCTGTCGGCTACTAGGTAGGAAAAACTGTAACAATTTTCTCAAGAATTGTCGGTGAGTTGTTTCGTTTGAAAAATCGGGTTTTCCTTTCAGGATAGATCTAATGACGTCCCAGTTCCAGGAGAAAGGATCCTTCACAATTAACACACCCGAATCCTTAATAGCCTCCTCCGATTCCTTGTTGAGAAGTTGGGACAGCTTACTTTTGCTCAGTGTCTTCCCCTTAGCTCTAGCTAACTCACTACTTGTGGGACTCTGTTTTTTATCGATCGACGTTATCAGATGATCGAGGAAAATCGAGGAAGGCGCCGGTCGTTTACGGAGCATCCGATGTAACCGCGCCAAAGTTGCAACGGCCGTTAAAGCGCGCTGTTGTACGCGTATCGAGAACGGCTCGTCAACCGGGTAACGGGCCGTTAAATCTTCATCGGAAGCCGGTGCTCCCTTCTCGAAAAACTCGGGCAACGGCTGTTGACCTGGTTCCCAGTTTCTGGCACCAAAAAACCGATTTTGTCCCGCTTTTTCACCGTGAAATTGCCGGTCAAGGTTTTCCAGTGTCACTCTGTCGGTGCCCACTTTGATGCAGTCCCGGAATTGTCTGTTGAGGTTTTCCAGTGTTACTTTGTCGACGTCCCGGTCTTCCACAATTTCTGTTAACACTTTGGCAGAATCGCCTACAATTTCTGGTACCACTTTGGTACCATCTCCAACGATTTCTGGTACCACTTTGTCGGCGTCCTGTGGTTGTTGTTGTCCGTGATTGTTGTCATCCAGCGATGTCGCACTGCTATTCAGTTCTGAGTTGTCTTTGAGAACATTCTGTATATCCCGCAGTAGGCTAGTTGCTTTCGAGGTCCTGTAAATGAGGAATAAGAACAATATTATTGAAAAACAGTTCTTTGAAACAATATTTATATACATCTTCATCATTCATTAGTACATACACATAAAAAAATTATGTATATAATTTATGTGCATTTAATTTATTTATTCATTTAAAATTGATGGAGAACAAGAGGCGACCATGTATATTTCATTCTCGATTTTAGAAGAATGACCGTCTGAAAAATAAGGTCCGAAAAAGGATTAAACCTTTTTCAAAATTGATCCCATTTGTTCAATTTCCGAAAAAATTCTGAAATAGGGCTGAATATTTTCCAAAATTGATTAATTTTTTTTATTTCTCAAGCCTTCTGCACACGGGGACAATAGTAGCGTCCACTAGCTGTCATGGAACATAAAATTGGGAATGTTATTTACATTTGAGTTGTGAACATTTCCATTTCGCATTCTCGTGACAGCTATAGTGAGTTCCACGTTATAATGGCAGTGGAGAAAGATACGAGATTAATTATAATAATAATAATTATTATTATTATTAAACGAAATTCCAAATTAAATGCTGTAATTCACCCCGAAGACTTCTGCTACTGCAAATATTGACAACAAGGTAAACAGCTAGATGGAAATTCGATGAGCGCTACTATTCAAAAATTATTTGTCAGCCCGGGAATCGAACCCAGTACCTCCTAATTAGGAGTAGCAGAAGTCTTCGGGGTGAATTACAGCATTTAATTTGGATTTTCGTTTAATAATAATAAGATTAATTCATTGGCATTTGAATAATTGCAATATCTCAGTAATATCCCTACGAGATTCACGTTGCTGATCCTCTGTCTTGTCAATGCCTTCTATAAACGGTAGCTGGTACAGGTTTATTGAGGTGTAATATTAACTGTTCATTCTCGTTTAAAATAATCAATTATATTTCATTAGTATAAAATTATATTTTTCAATAATTTCATAATGAATTTTCATAAAATATTTGTTAATTAATTATTAATTCTACATTATTGAAAGACGATCTGGCAACAGAGCAAAGTGAGAAAGAGATAGCGCTATCCGCTTTGTTGAATGATAGATAGACAAGGATAGCGATACCATTGTCCTCGTAGGCAGACAGGTTCAGACATTTCTAGTGAACAGTAGATACAATTTTTTAGAGCAATATCATTGCAAAATAATAAAGTAGGTTATTTGAAATTTTTCAATTTATTGGACAGTAGATACAATTTTTTAGAGCAAATATCATTGCAAAATAAAAAAGTAGGTTATTTAAAATTTTCTAATTATATTGAACAGTAGATATAATTTTTTAGAGCAAATATCATAGCAAAATAAGAAAGTAGGTTATATAAAATTTTCCAATTTATTGGTGTTAGGAAGGAGTCTTCTTTATTATAAACCATCTTACACATTAATTTCTCTTTCCATGAATTATGTCAAATGCATATATGCCACAAAACTGATATTTTATTTTTATCTATTCAATGAATTATGAGAGAGTATAGTACCATAGCCACCTCTAATACAAGGCCCCGGCCTACGATATTGCAACGTCGCAGTGTAGGCATAGAATCTAATACATGATTGGTGAAAAAAATACCAGCTGATCTTTTTCACCAATCATGTATTAGATTCTAGGCCTACACTGCGACGTTGCAATATCGTAGGCCGGGGCCTTGTATTTGAGGTGGCTATGATAGTACACTAAATACTTGAGACACGAATATGAAATTGAATTAACTCACGTTTAGATTGACCAGCGCTGTATGGCTCATTGGAGGCCGATACACTGTCTCTGTCCAATCTACTTCTGTCTCCCGAACTGTCCGACACTGTGCGAGATCTGAAATCAATTACAACTGAAATAAATCAAATCGTAGTTATTAACAAAATAATAAAAAATTGGTCAACTCACTGAAATATCAATGTAATACTGAACCTACTAAAATGCAGAACTACGTAGTGATCCGTGGTCTAGTGGATAGAGTGCTTGCGTAGCAGCATAGAGATCCCGGGTTCAAACCCTCTCAATACCAAAAGTTTTTTAAGCAGATCACTCCCGTGTTATCGATGGGCACGTTAACTGTCGGTCCCGGCTGAAGTATGACAGTCGTAAGGCCCATTGACGGCTTAAATTATATATTCAGGCGGTGGGACCTTCCCGCAAGGGATTCCCCACCAACAAAAGCCACACGAATTTACTTTTTTTGCAGAACTATATTGAGATAAATGAAGCCAGAGCCTGTTTAACATTGATTTCTATCCTTGTCTGAAATTAGACAAAGCAGATAGCTCTATCCCTTTCCAGTTCCGCACTGTTGCCGAATCGTTTGTAGGCTATAAAGTAATATAAGAATAATTTCCTTGTCGAATGAAACATAGACTGTGTTATTGATCATTATCAACAAAAATCAACAATATTAATATTATATCGGGATGACTAGAATCACAGCTATCTACTATAGAACGCGGTAGAAATAGGAAACTGGCAACAATGCGTTTCAATAATTTTCAAAGACTTCAACGTGAATAGTAAGTATAGAGAATTATTAGATAATTATATGCAAAACACAAAGAACCACACAAATTTCAACAAAATGAATAAAAACAGAGCATATGTTCATGGGAATGAGCATGGAGCATAAGCTTTATATCGAATAGGTATCTTTGTATTTATTCTTTTGTATCATGGTTAAATCTAAAATAGTCATCGTGTGTTCGCTATCGTGCAGTTTTTTTTTTTAAATAATGAATCTGTAGTCACAGAGCAACGTCTTTTCCGTCAATATTCTTACTCGATCCACATTTCCGGAGTACGTACTGAACGGGGAAGACCAGGTGGTTTCTTTCCATCACAGAACCAGTACGTTCGGCCGGCCACTGGAACCGATTTCGTCCGAACTAGCATCGGCCGAAAACTATCGAACGATCCCCCACCAAAGAAATCTATAGATCTATAAATGCTCGTCCATTGTAACAGGTTCATACGTCCATGCACGGCCGTCTCCGGCCGATCGAGTTTTCGATCCGAATGGAATGGGATTTTCCGGCTCTATCCGGCCGAAGTCGAGCTGAGACAAAATCATCCTAACCTCAAAATTGTTTCAGTCTTTGTTTGTTTTTGTTTTTTGAAGTTGATCTGTTTTATAAAGTTGTAACTATGGACAATGAAAACTTGATAAGCTTGATTCAAGAGCATGTTCCACTGTGGGATATGTGAGACAAAAGATATCATCGTCGTGATGTTCAAAGGAATCTCTAGACAAAGATTGCTGAACAAATAGGATCTGAAGGTAAGATTATTGTAATGAATGACTAATTTAGTGGATATTTATTTGTTCAATTTTCAAAATCTCAATATAATCATCGTTTATGAATTTTTTATGGCTATGTTAGTAGTTAATTCAATAATTGGCAACCCGCCAACTTCTGAACTAGACTGACGTAAACAGTTCCAATGGACGACCATATACGGCCAAATAAACGGCCGGCAGATTCGTCCGATCCAACGGCCGAACGGATCGGTTGAATACGGTTCCAGTGGACGGTTACCCTAGAAGAACAGTGGAAATGAGGTCTAAATCTTCTCGAAATTTATCCTCAACTACTCACCGACAACTCTGCCCGCTAACCGTTCTCCTCCTCTCACGTTTCCCCTCTCCTCCACCCCCACCACCTCCTCCTACCGCTTCCCTCCTTCTCCTCATCCTCCTCTGCTCGTCCTGCTGCATCTGACGCCTGAAGCGTTCGTAGTGAGCACTACTGTTGCTGCCGGCCTGATGGCGGTTGGCGCCGAAATTAGTTTGCGTCAAGCTGGTAGCACTGCGTCGACCGCGTACCGCATACGACACCAATGTTGGCATCACTGGTGTCACGTGACAGCATTCGGGCGGCAGTAGCAGATGGGTCAGGTGTAGGAGTTCACCTAGATTTAACAAAACACAACAAGGAAATGATTAAATTTCATTTTTGATCTGAATTGATCTTGTGCGACCTGAAAAAACACTAAGGCTGGGCCCACACCAGTTAGTCAAGACAAGACAAGACATGATCAGACACGTTTAGTCACAATACTTCACATAGTTGCTTACGGAGACATGTCTAATTGCAATGACTAATCAGTGTGAGTTGCGTCATAAGTAACAATGTGAATTATTGTGACTAACGTGTCTGATCATGTCTTGTCTTGACTAACTGGTGTGCAGTACACCTTACAATATAGTGAGGTCCACGTTATAATGGCAGCGTAGAAAGATATCAGAACAACGTTGCCGATCCTCTGGCTTGTCAATGACTCCTATAGACGGTAGCTGATACAGGTTTATTGATGTAACATTAACTGTTCATTCCAGTTAAAATAATCAATTATATTTTATAAAGCAATAAATTATATTTTTAAATTATTCTTCCATAATTAGGATGAAGTATTTTGTCAATTATTATTGATTCTAATTGTTAAAAGACGATCTGGCGACAGAGCAAAGCGAGAAAGAGATAGCACTATCTGCTTTGTTGAATGATAGACAAGGATGGCAATACCATTGCTAATCAAACACTGCCATTATAGCGTGGACCTCACTATAGACCTGATCCAGCCAGGCCACTCTATATTTTTATTATTATATTGTAATAGGTGAGATATTCATTCATTTACGATACAAATAAAACTAATGTTATATAATATAACATTGATAGATAAAATAATAAGGTAGCCCTTGTGCTATTTTTCTTCCAAATTTATAGGTGAGATATATTTACTATTTTCAAGAAATTGTCATCTTCAATTTCTAACGAAGAGATGCGGTGGCTCTGTTCCATAAATCTTCATCTTTCCGTGTATTCAATTTGTTTTTATAATTGACGTTTGCCATATCTGTAATTGTATAGCTTTTAATGCAATACAAAAATATTTATTCATTATTCATTCAGTCAAGTAATTCATCGTCAAATTGCTTACCAAGCAGAATGGTGGCCCTGACAGATAGGAAGGAGTCATCTGAGACAATTACTTCCACTATGGCGTCCAGAATTCCAGCCTCTAGGAACGAATACAGCAACAGCGATAGATGAACTTCCTGCAGGTTCACTCTGCAAATGAGAAATAAAACAAATGAATTTTATTTCCACCATAACAAACAAATAAACTTTACAAACACTTCTTGAGAATTAACTTACCACTACAGAAGTAAGGCTATGTAATTGAACAAAACCAAAACCAAAATATATCCATTAAGAAATTCTAATAAATAGAATATAAACCAGAAAATGTCGTACATAATAATAAAAGTTCAAAGCAATTCATCATTTTTTCCTGTAAATTGACAATTTGGGAATGTAGTTTCAGCTATTTCTGTTAAAATATAGCATAAGAAATATCTCTTGGCGTTTATGATCCAATTTTCACTGTCAACTCCTGGATTATTCCTAGATTTTCTTTTTTCGGAGCTATGTATTGATATGTGTACTGTGTATCAAGCCTCTCTATTTACTTTTAGCAGAGATTGATTATGATTAACATACCTGCATTGTACACTAGTCTTCTTGTTTTGATACATATCTTATCAATCATGATAGACTGATATCATAGTGAAAAGATAGCATAAGATGCTATTATTATTTATTATTAGGTTAGCAATACAAACAATACAAAGATCGGAAAAGAAAAATAGGCTATTGCCCAAAACAAGATTTCATGGTATAGGGCGTTCATGTTCCAATTTCCAGCCGATATTCTTAGATTCCCTTTTTTGGAGCTAAGTGACGCTGATAGTCTATCATACTGTGCCGTTCTTACATTCTCACCCCAACAAAACAGTAATAATAGACAACAGTCAACAGTAATAGTTTGAGTTAATAAAAAAATCGACTTGAAATTTGGAACATGAACGACTCATACCATGGGATATCTTCTTATGTCTTTTCTTATGGTATCACCATAAATGATACAGTGTCACCACAATATGATACAGTATCATATCAACTTGATACATAACACATAATTTGATACAAAACTTTCAAACTTTGAATGGATTCTACAAATCATGAGATATCTTCTTATACTGTGCTTTTCTATGGTATCACTATAAAATATAATACAGTATCATTTCAACTTGATACACAGCACCATAATTCAATACAAAACTTACAAACTTTGAAAGGATTCTACAAACCATGAGATATCTTCTTATACTGTCTTTTATCTATGGTATCACCAAAGATGATACAGTATCACCACACATCATACAGAATCACCACAATATTATACAGTCTATAATCTCACTGATACACAACACAATAATTTGATACAAATCTTACAAACTTTGAATGGATTCTAAAAACAATGGTATATATTCATATCTTTAAAACGCTACATAGATTTGATGATGTTTCATACAATAAGTTCATGATTAAAACGATAGAGAGAGAAAAATAAGGTAACCCTGTGCTATCCCTCTCCCAAATTTAGATAAGGTTACACATAGTTCGAATAGGTTACGTCTGTGTTCACTTTCAATTGTGTTCACAGTCCTCAATTACCTATTTTATGAATTAATCAATTTACCTGGTGCGGGAGCAATGCGGCAAGACTGTTCTCCCTTCCTGGGCCACAACCATCAGCCAGCCTGTAGGCGTCCTGATGTCGGGATGGATCAACTGCATCCAAAGCCACCGGGCGTCGTCCCTCCACTCCGGCTGACAAACGTTCAGCACCTCGTACAACGTCTACCACACTACGCCGCACCTCGTGCTGATTCAGGTACAGGGTGGCCACTATCGAACGCAGGCCTGCCAACAACACAAAGAAAATCAAGATTATAAACGCAGGTTTAGTTTGTTTAGTTTAGTTTACAAAATACATAAATAAAATTTTATTGTCGAAAGCCTTTACAGCATAAGACAACGTCATATATAGGCCTATAACATAACAATAAGTTCAAGTCACACACTTCTACAGTAGTATATACCATGCTCATGAAATGATGGTTGATATTAACAAATAGAGTAACAACAACATAACTGCATTTTCTACTATAGTATCACAGTTGAGTGATGAAGAGAAGTTGAATTTAGATAACAAGATAATCAGACTAACCAACACTTATAGACAGGTATAATTATTTACTAACATATACTTACTAGGCACTCATCTAATTCAGTCAATTTATAAAACGAATTTAATACTAGCTACTATATATCTTTTGTTTAAATCTTTTGTGAAACATTATGTAAATGGAAGGCAGTTTGTTGAACAGGTTTTGTCCTGTGATCTCAAAACGTTCTAGTGAACGTTTACAGTCTGATTAGATCTTCTACAAGTGTCATTTTTGTTCAACCTCCGATGGGGCATAAATAAAAAAACTAATAAATCACTTATGCTATTAAAAAGAAGGATGGGCAGTCGGATTTTTTAAAGAATAAGACGTTGATAATGTCAATACCACTTGTATTATTCGAAAATTAATTCATACCAGAACCAGTTTCAGCTTCATCAGTATCAAAAGATGAACATATGAACCAGTATCATATTCAGCTGAAGATGTGGTAGGTATTACCATAGAGAAACAATAGCGTAAGTAGATATTTCATGGTATAGGGCGTTTATGTCGCAACTTTTACTGTTATCTCAAGCCGATTCTGTCGATTATTTCGATTTTTACTGTTTTGACCGGGTAAGTTGTATGAACGACACAATAAGAGAGACTGCCAGCGTCATAAAGCTCACAGGAAAGAGCTACGTGGACTATCAGCTTGGAGATAACAGTAAAAGTTGCGACATAAACGCCCTATACCATGGGATATCTACGTACGCTATTGTTTTTCTCTATGAAATACCTACCACATCTTCAGCTGTGGATGAAGATCCAGTTCAGCTGAAGATGTTGTAGGTATTACCATGAAACCTCGTTCTCTAATAGGCCTATGAATTATTTTCGAATAAATACAAGTGGTATTGACATTATCAAAGTCTTATTCTTTCAATTATGGAGAAAAACCACAATCTCATACCATACAATCATTTATTAGTCAGATTTTTACAATAAATTAATTGATCACTCACTGTGACAACGAGATCATCGGCAGGTCCATGGCCTTCCTGGTTGTCACAGCCCTGTGACAACCTTGTCACAGCCTTGTGACAGCCTTGTCACAACCTTGTGAAGCCTTGTCACAACCTTGTGACAACCAGGAAGATGGCGGACCTGCCGAAAGATCTCGTTGTCACAGTGAGTGATTACTTCATTATTGAAAACAATCAGACTGCTAGTCGTTTTAGTGATTTAATAATATTGAATGAAGAACTAAGAATTGTCAAAAACCACAGATTTATTGATACTTAGAAAGACAGGTTTCGGTTATTACACCATTGTCAATCT